>NC_069500.1:1280069400-1280369400 GCF_027579735.1 Bombina bombina
GGTCAGGTTAGCGTACATGAAGACTTTTTAATCTTAAGGCGCGTTTATGAAATATTACATATTAAATAAAAAAAATATTAAAAATGATTAAACATACTATAAAATATATAGATATAATCTATAGATTATATAAAATATTTTACAGTATGTTTAATAATTTTAGCACCTTAATATTACTAAATTCTTATGTGCGCTAACCCGACAAAGTTAAAATCTAAATCGTGAAACATGCGCAAAAAGCATATTATAAATTCCTATGTTTTTCAAATAGAAAATAATGTACTTTTTATAATTAAATATATATTTCTATATGCAGCTGATACTGTTCATGTAAAAACATAATTTATGTAAGAACTTACCTGATAAATTAATTTCATTTATATTGGCAAGAGTCCATAAGCTAGTGACGTATGGGATATACAATCCTACCAGGAGGGGCAAAGTTTCCCAAACCTCAAAATGCCTATAAATACACCCCTCACCACACCCACAATTCAGTTTAACAAATGGCCAAGCAGTGGGGTGATAAAGAAAGGAGTAGAAAGCATCAACAAAAGAAATTTGGAAATAATTGTGCTTTATTCAAAAATCATAACCACCATAAAAAGGGTGGGCTTCATGGACTCTTGCCAATATGAAAGAAATTAATTTATCAGGTAAGTTCTTACATAAATTATGTTTTCTTTCATGTAATTGGCAAGAGTCCATAAGCTAGTAACGTATGGGATAGCACCCAAGATGTGGAACTCCACGCAAGAGTCACTAGAGAGTGAGGGATAAAAATAAAAAAAGCCATTTTCCACTGAAAAAATTAATCCACAAACCAAAAAAATAAGTTTAAATGAAAGAAAAAAACTTAAATCAAAAGCAGAAGAATCAAACTGAAAAGGCTGCCTGAAGAACTTTTATACCAAAAACTGCTTCTGAAAAAGCAAATACATCAAAATGGTAGAATTTAGTAAATGTATGCAAAGAAGACCAAGTTGCTGCTTTGCAAATCTGATCAACTGAAGCTACATTCTTAAAAGCCATCGAAGTGGAGACTGATCTAGTAGAATGAGCCGTAATTCTCTGAGGCGGGGTCTTACCCGACTCCAAATAAGCTGAATGAATCAAAAGCTTTAACCAAGAAGCCAAGGAAATAGCAGAAGCCTTTTGACCTTTCCTAGGACCCGAAAATATAACAAATAGACTAAAAATTTTCCTGAAATCCTTAGTAGCTTCAACATAATATTTCAAAGCTCTTACCACATTCAAAGAATATAAGGATCTTTCCAAAGAATTAGGATTAGGACACAAGGAAGGAACAACAATTTCTCTACTAATGTTGTTGGAATTCACAACCTTAGGTAAAAATTGAAAAGAAGTCCGCAAAACTGCCTTATCCTGATGAAAAATCAGAAAAGGAGACTCACAAGAAAGAGCAGATAGCTCAGAAACTCTTCTAGCAGAAGAGATAGCCAAAAGGAACAACACTTTCCAAGAAAGTAGTTTAATGTCCAAATAATGCATAGAGCCTATCTATCAAGCTCCGAATGGAGCTTGATGCCCCGTGTTTCTTGTGAGCCTGCAGGCTCACCAGAAACAGCACTTATGAAGCAGCAATCACAAAGACCGCTGCTCCATAACCTGTCCGCCTGCTCTAAGCAGGTGGACAGACATCACTGGAAATCAACCCGATCGAGTACGATCGGGTTGATTGACACCCCCCTGCTGGCGGCCCATTTGCCACGAGTCTGCAGGGGGTGGCGTTTCACCAGCATTTCTTGTGAGCTGCTGGTGCAATGCTGAATACGGCGAGCGTATTGCTCACGGTATTCAGCAAGGTCTGGCAGACCTGATCCGCACTGTCAGATCAGGTCCACCAGACTTTCTTAAATAGGGGCCATAGGCTCAAATGGAGGAGCCTGTAAAGCCTTCAAAACCAAATTAAGACTCCAAGGAGGAAAAATTGATTTAATGACAGGCTTAATATGATTTAAAGCCTGTACAAAACAGTGAATATCAGGAAGTATAGCAATCTTTCTGTGAAATAAAACAGAAAGAGCAGAAATTTGTCCCTTCAAGGAACTTGCAGACAAACCCTTATCCAAACCAACTGTAAAATTCTAGGAATTCTAAAAGAATGCCAAGAGAATTTATGAGAAGAACACCATGAAATGTAAGTCTTCCAAACTCTATAATAAATCTTTCTAGAGACAGATTTACGAGCTTGTAACATAGTATTAATCACTGAGTCAGAGAAACCTCTATGACTTAGTACTAAGCGTTGACAGTGAGTAGGAAAATGACGTCGCTACAGCCTGAGGAGGGTGTGTGCGCTGTTATCCAATTACAGCCCCAGAATGTCGGCACAGAGAAAAGCACTGTTGGCGTGGTGCCAGCTAAAACGAGAATCAAGCCAAATCCAATAATAAAGAGTAGAAGGAAGCAGCACTCTTAATCCATTGTCCATAAAATCCAAAAGTTTATTACAAGCCGTTTAAAACAAGTAGACAAGCACAGCACAGTACAAGCTACACAAGTGGAGGGGGAGCAAATCCTTACATGTTTCGTGCTATGCAGCACTTAATCATAGGATAGCTCACCACCTGTGCAGCACACCTTTAAAGGAAAAATGGCCAATCACAGATTCAAAGCCATAGTATACCTGAAAATGGATGTTTTAAAGGTATACTGCAAAGGTGTGAGAAGAAATGTGTAACATGGCAAAGCAAAAAAAGGTACTCATTACATAAAAAGTACAATAAAAAAACAAGAATGCATATAGAGAAATAAATAAAAACAATACAGAAAAAATAATAATAAAGAAAAATTTAGAAAAATTTGTTTCTCTATATAAAAATAAACACATCAATTGATCATGTTACACAAATTCTGAATTAGTCTCAAAAGAAAAATTATTATAAATTTGAAAAAATGAAATTTCAGTGAAGAAAAATATATCTATGTACACAAGGCAAGAAAAAAGAAAAAAGAAAAACAATAGAACACTAGGTCAAGTAGAATGCACAACACCTTTTGGTGAAAATTTGACAAAAATGGTATTGATTCTTTAATGTAATGCACATATTGTATTCATTTTACTATATTGACAGTGGGATTGAGAACTCCGGACATGACATTATATGTTCAGAATTCAGAATTCCAGAATCTAATATCCCTACACTATAATAATATTGATGGACATAGGAAATCATTAGGAATGTAGTTCAGCTCAATTTGTTGTCAACTCCTATGGTTAGCCATAAATAGTCATTCATAATCTCTCACAATAATAGATAAATACAAAAACAAAAAAAGTTAATGTGAAAACATATACAAATATGTATGATTGTATATATCAGTATGTGAGTATATGAAAATGTGAAGATGTGAAACTAGATATCTTTGGAGTGAGAAAAAAAGGGGTATTCTTAATATAACTATAAGTGTCTACATTAATGGAACTGCCAAAATTACTCCACAAAATAACTGATGTCCCATTCTTTATTTAGACCAAGCGGTGCCCTCGTACTAAGTTTCCAAATCCAATAGAGTTCTTTCTTGGACAATATATTATAAATGTTTCCTCCCCGAATGGGCTTTTTGGCTATGTCTATTACTTTAACAGTGAATTTAGGCTGGTCAATAAAATGTAGACAATTAAAGTGCCTTGCTACACTCGAATCCTTGTTATAATTTTTAATGTCCCTTCTGTGCTCTCCTATTCTCGATCTGAGGGCACGGGAGGTCTCACCCACATACTGTTCAGAACAGAGTGTGCAGTCAATAAGATAGATAACAAATGTTGTACTACAATTAGCATAATGGTTAATCTTAAAATTCTGTTTGGTTACATGACTGGTGAATTCAGCCTCCATAGATATCTGTAAACAAGTAAGACAGTTTCTAGATAGACACCTGAAAGTGCCCTTCTTGTTAAGCCACTGACTCCCTCTTGGACCAACTTGGCTATTCACCATACTGGGGGATAGTTTTTTAGCAAGTGTAGGTGCCTTTTTGGGCACAAATTTGACCTTGTCTACAATATTTACTAGAATATCATCACCTTTAAGTATAGATAAATTTCTTTTGATAATTTTGCATAGATCATTAAATTGTGAAGAAAATTCTGTCGAAAACACTACTATATCCTTATCACACATTGCTTTTTTGGCCTTATTATTCCCCTTTCCTTGTGTAGAATTATAGGTACTTCTCACCTCATCTAAAGACTGCTGTAATACATTCCGATCATAACCCCTGGCGCATAGCCTATCCATCAATTTAATGGCTTGGATATTAAACAATCTATCTGAGTTGGAGTTTCGACGCAATCTAAGAAATTGACTCTTGGGTATTGAATTTATAAGGTGTTTGGGGTGACAGGACGTGGCATGTAGAATCGTATTGCCAGAAGTTGGCTTTCTATATGTGTCAGTGATGATCCTATTGAGTTCAACTGAACCAACTAAGGTGAGATCCAGAAAATGGATTTCTTTGTCTTGGATCTCCCCAGTAAACTTTAAATGTAAATCATTGTTGTTCACAAAATTGAGGAAATCCTCGAAAACAAAGTCACCTTTCACCACAAAAATAAGGTCATCAATATAACGCATATATATGCAAATGTTATCTATGAACGGATTGTTGCTGTTGTAGAGGCTGCCGAGTTCCCACCATCCCACAAATAAATTAGCGAATGAGGGGGCAAATTTGGCCCCCATCGCTGTGCCACAGATTTGTAAAAAGTATTCTCCATTAAACATAAAGTAGTTGTGGGATAGTAGGAACTCGACAGTCTCGCAAAAAAACAATTTGAATTCCCTAGAATAACTGGTATAATTATCCAAAAAGAAACCAATGGCATGTAATCCCAAATTGTGAGGTATACGTGAATAAAGTGACACCGCGTCAATCACCACCCACCTATAATCTTTATCCCATTTCATCTTGTCAATGATTGTTAAAAGATGGGATGAGTCCCTTAGATAACTACTAAGGTTCTGCACTAAAGGCTGTAGGACTGAGTCAACCCACTCAGACAATGGTTCAAACAGCGAGCCAATCCCAGAAATTATTGGACGGCCTGGTGGGTTGACTGAGTCCTTATGTAATTTAGGCAGGTGGTGAAAGACCGGAGTCACTGGAAACTGGGGAATTAGGGAAACACACTCCTCTTGTGAGATGAAACCTAATGCAAGTGCATCTTCAAGTAGCCTGTCCAATTTTTGGGTAAATTCTTTCTCAGGATTGTGAGACAGCTTTCTATATGTAATGCCATCGTTCAATTGCCTGTAGGCTTCATCAATATATTGTGCTTTGTTCATTACAACGACATTACCTACCTTATCTAATGTACGGATGACAAGGTCATGTTGGCTTTCTAGTTGTCTAATTGCTGCTTTTTGTCTGTTTGTAAGATTATCACTATGACCTGTTGGAGTGGTATGTTTACCCAATTCCACAATTTCTTTCTCAACCTGCTTTTGAAATAAATTGATATGTGTGCCCCTAGATTGAGTGGGATAAAAGTTAGATCTTATTTTTTTAGGTTTTGGGACATCAGAATCATTCACACCATCAGCAGTGGTGTACTAAGCGTTCAATTTCCATACCTTCAAATTTAATGATTTGAGATCCTGATAGAAAAACGGACCTTGAGACAGTAGGCCCGGCCTTAGCGGAAGTGGCCAAGGCTGGCAACTGGACATCCAAACCAGATCCGCATACCAAAACCTGTGTGGCCATGCTGGAGCCACCAGCAACACAAATGATTGTTCCATGATGATTTTGAAGATCACCCTTGGAAGGAAAACTAGAGGCGGGATAATGTAAGCAGGATGAAAACACCAAGGAAGTGTCAGCGCATCCACTGCTTCCGCCTGAACATCCATGGACCTGGACAGGTATCTGGGAAGTTTCTTGTTAAGATGAGAGGCCATGAGATCTATCTCTGGAAGACCCCACATTTGAACAATCTGAGAAAACACATCTGGATGGAGAGACCACTCCCCTGGATGACGGCTGAGATAATCCGCCTCCCAATTGTCTACACCTGGGATATGCACCGCAGAGATTAGACAGGAGCTGGATTCCACCCAAGCAAGTATCCGAGATACTTCTTTCATAGCTTGGGGACTGTGAGTGCCACCCTGATGATTGACATATGCCACTGTTGTGATATTGTCTGTCTGAAAACAAATGAACGGTTTTCTCTTTAACACAGGCCAAAACTGAAGAGCTCTGAGAATTGCATGGAGTTCTAAAATATTTATTGGTAATTTCGGCTTATGGGACATTATCGTCCAAATACAGAGGATAGAGGTGAATAGAAAACAGCCCAATATAGGGGTACTCCTCTGCCCTGTTACCACTTTCTGTTGGGGTACCTCAAGGCTCTGTCCTTGGTCCCCTTCTCTTTTCAATCTACACGTCGTCACTAGGTTCCTTAATAAAGTCCCATGGGTTTCAATACCATTTGTATGCCAATGACACCCAAATCTACCTCTCTGCACCAGACCTACCTCCTTCCTTACTAACCCGTGTCACTAACTGTCTTTCTCACATCTCATCTTGGATGTCCTCTCACTACCTTAAGCTAAATCTCTCCAAAACTGAACTCCTTATTTTTCCCCCTTCTTCCAATGTCTCCACCCCCAAAATTTCTATAACTGTTGATAATTCCATCATTACCCCTACCCCGCACGCCCAATGTCTTGGGGTCACACTTGACTCAGATCTTTCCTTCACTCCTCACATTCAGTCCTTGGCTAAAGCCTGCCGCTTTCACCTTAAAAACATTGCTAAAATTAGACATTTCCTTACACAAGATACAACCAAGATTTTAATCCACTCTCTCATCCTTTCCCGCCTCGACTACTGCAATTCCGTCCTCTCTGGTCTACCTAGCTCCTTTACAATCCATTATGAATGCCTCTGCCAGGCTCATCTTCCTTACTCGTCACTCTTCATCTTCTGCCCCTCTCTGCCAATCCCTTCACTGGCTTCCTCTTGCCTCTAGGATTAAACATAAAATCCTCACCCTGACATATAAAGCTCTCAACTGCACTGCTCCCCCCTACATCTCAGAACTTGTCTCTAGATACTCTCCCTCCCGTCCCCTTCGATCAGCTCAGGATCTCCTCCTCTCCTCCTCTCTTGTTACTTCCTCACATTCACGTTTACAGGACTTCTCCAGACTGGCCCCCATCTTGTGGAATTCCCTGCCTCGCTCCATAAGACTGTCCCCTAGTTTTAACAGCTTCAAGCACTCCCTAAAAACTCTACTATTCAGGGATGCATACAACCAACACTAACCTTTCCTAACGCCATTGCTTTCCCCTTGAACCCCTTAGATTGTAAGCCTATGGGCCCAGCTGTTTACAGATCGCTTCATAAGAGCTGACTACAACAGTGAAACTCTCAGCAGGGCCCTCTACCCCTACAAAGCTATCCTGTACACGACTATGTTTACAGCGCTGCGGAATCTGTTGGCGCTCTACAAATACCTGATGATAATAATAATAATAATAATACTCACAAGAGGAGCGGCATAAACATATGCCTCACAGAGGGGGACGGGACCTTTCGTCACCCGACAGACAAACACACTGGAGAAGCACGTGGGGTCCAAGGTCCAATCGGCAGCAGCTGCGGGACCACGTCACGGGGGGAGCTGTCTCAGGAGGACCCAATCAACGGTCTCAACGGTATGATAGACAGATATCCAATCCCGGCAAAGAAGTGACCAAGTCGGCGGACCAACCAGAATTAGCAAACAAAGAGCGGGTTGACAGAAAACTTGATAGTTTATTGGAGTTTAAAATTGTAATACAAGTACAGAAACAAGCAGCGCGTTTCTCGACCCTCGGGTCATTTCATCAGGCTTATACTGGACACTAGTAACCCGCTCAATCATACATATAGGTGACCAATCATGGACGCACACGCCTCTCTCTCATCCAATTAGGATAATCCCATGTTAAACCTCGGCTGGGCCAATCGCTAGGGTCTTAGGAGTGGGGCGTGTGTCAGCAGTGGGAGCCGCGATAGGGAAACAGTTATTGAACTAACACTGATATAGATAGTATACTCGATTTGAGACATATTGGGCAAATAGAGACCTATGAAGTTAATTAAAAACACAATTTATATACATTGTAAAAAACATAAAAAAGCTAATATATATAATATATATATCATCAGATAGGCAATCATAAAATCCAAGATAAAATACAATAATAATACATAAATACATATTAGGGGTAAAGTAATTATCGAATCATGATGGATTCATTTATAAACAGAAATCGATCAAATATACAACACAATTGATAAAAGATAAAGTTGATACATAATCTAATGTATACTAAATACATGTATACTAAATCAACTGATAAAAAATTCATAATATGCTTAAAAGTTAAAACAATCTTTAAATCAATAGGAGCAATAAAAAGAAATATATCTAAAAAATATATATAAATGATGCCGGCATTTACATAAAGATGAGACATTAAATCAATTCATGTAATTGCAAAGAGGGCAAATGTATGATACTTCAAAGATAAGCACTTTGACTCGTATTGGAAGTGTATTAGACAACCACTAAACCATCGGTAGTGAATTAGACTAGTTGTAATATACTTAAACGATAACTAGACGATACCTTGAATTAAAGAATTAGTAGGCTCAGACAGAGACTGTGGAGACTGCTAATTAAAAGCAGCCAAATCCACACAAAGATTCAGACCATCAGGATGCATGCTCCTGAGTGTATGAATCCAATATGTCTCCCTCTGTCTGAGTCTAAAAAAGCGATTGTACAGATGGGACTTGAGTATATATTCAATAGGAATTATTGAAAAACAGTTGATATAACCATTATGTGCATTATTGCAATGTCTCGAGACACTATGTAGTCTATAATTGTTCTTCATATTTCGTTAGTGTTCAGACCATCTTGTGCTGAAACGCCTACAGGTGCGTCCAACGTATTGCACCCCACAAATACACGTAAGTAGGTAGACTACGTGATTTGATGCACAAGATACATGACCAATAATAGTGTAAAATTTCTTGGTGACATTAGACTGAAAAATCTTTTGCTTGTCACCTATAAATTTACACATCTTGCATCTGGTTTTTCTACATTTAAATGAACCAGACTGTAATGAACAGATCATGGGTTTAACATTAAGTGGCAATTTCTTATGTTTGACTACCTTACTTGGGGCTAGCAATGTTTTTAATGTGGGGGCCCTTCTATAAACTACTTTTGGTCTTTTCCCTATTAATTTGCCCAAAATAGGGTCCTTAAGCAGAATGTCCCAGTGCTTATTAATAATTTGTTTAATTAGGTTGTGATTTGAATTAAACTGGGTTATAAATAAGGGATCCTTATTCAAGTCATTAGTCATTGTTCTCAACTGTTTGGTCAGACTAGAAAAATAGTTGTCCCTATCATCAAGCTTAGCCCTTCTATAACCATTCTCAATAATATGTGCTGGATAGTTTTTTTCTTTAAAACGTTCTTTGATAACCAAACTCTGGGACTCAAAATCGGACAGGGAACTACAGTTACGGCAAACCCTTCTAAACTGCCCGTAATTTTAAACTCCAATAAACTATCGAGTTTTCTGTCAACCCGCTCTTTGTTTGCTGATTCTGGTTGGTCCGCCGACTTGGTCACCTCTTTGCCGGGATTGGATATCTGTCTATCATACCGTTGAGACCGTTGATTGGGTCCTCCTGAGACAGCTCCCCCTGTGACGTGGTCCCGCAGCTGCTGCCAATTGGACCTTGGACCCCACGTGCTTCTCCAGTGTGTTTGTCTGTCAGGCGACAAAAGGTCCCGTCCTGCTCTGTGAGGCATACGTTTATGCCGCTCCTCTTGTGAGTACCGCTATATTGGGCTGTTTTCTATTCACCTCTATCCTCTGTATTTGGACGATACTGTCCCATAAGGCGCCTCTATTTTCTGTCTACACAGATTCCTCTCATCGACTCCATGTATTAGAGCGCTGCCTTCCCATATGAGTGATTTGCTGTTTCAAGAACATCCGCCTATCCAGAACTGTTTGAACTGTTACTACTGATCATATTGCGCACCTCATTTTGAGATCTTTTTATCTCTATTTTTGTTACTTACTATTGGTAATTTCGCCTCTTGAGATTTCCAAACCCCTTGTGCTGTCAGAGATCCCCAAACAGCTCCCCAACCTGAAAGACTCGCATCTGTTGTGATCACAGTCCAGGTTGGCCGAACAAAAGTAGCCCCTTGAACTAAACAATGGCAATCTATCCACCACGTCAGAGATTGTCGTACATTGGGATTTAAGGATATTAATTGTGATATCTTTATATAATCCCTGCACCATTGGTTCAGCATACAAAGCTGTAGAGGTCTCATGTGAAAATGAGCAAAGGGGATCGCGTCCGATGCTGCAGTCATGAGACCTAAAACTTCCATGCACATAGCCACTGAAGGGAATGACTGAGACTGAAGGTTAGAGACAGAGTCATGGACACAGAATCTATCTGGAAGCCTAAAAAGGTGACCCTTGTCTGAGGAATCAAGAAACTTTTTGGTAAATTGATCCTCCAACCATGTTTCCAAAGAAACAACACTAGTTGATTTGTGTGAGATTCTGCAGAACGTAAAGACTGAGCTAGTACCAAGATATCGTCCAAATAAGGAAACACCGCAATACCCTGTTCTCTAATTACAGAGAGTAGGGCACCTAGAACCTTTGAAAAGATTCTTGGAGCTGTTGCTAGGCCAAATGGAAGAACAACAAATTGGTAATGCTTGTCTAGAAAAGAAAATATCAGGAACTGATAATGTTCTGGATGAATCGGAATATGAAGGTATGCATCCTGCAAATCTATTTTGGACATATAATGTCCTCGCTGAACAAAAGGCAGAATAGTCCTTATAGTCACCATCTTGAAAGTTGGTACTCTTACATAACGATTCAAAATTTTCAGATCCAGAACTGGTCTGAATAAATTTTCCTTCTTTGGGACAATGAATAGATTTGAATAAAATCCCAAACCTTGTTCCTGAAAAGGAACTGGCATGATTACCCCTGAAGACTCCAGGTCTGAAACACACTTCAGGAAAGCCTGAGCTTTTACTGGATTTGCTGGGATACGTGAGAGAAAAAATCTTCTCACAGGAGGTCTTACTCTGAATCCTATTCGACACCCTTGAGAGACAATGCTCTGAATTTATTGATTTTGGACAGAATTTATCCAAATATCCTTGAAAAACCTTAATCTGTCCCCTACCAGCTGAGCTGGATTGAGGGCTGCACCTTCAAGCGGACTTAGGGGCTGACTTTGGTTTCTTAAATGGCTTGGATTTATTCCAATTTGAGGAAGGCTTCCAATTTTAAACAGATTCCTTAGGGGAAGGATTGAGTTTTTGTACCTTATTTTGATGAAAGTAACGAAAACGGCTAGAAGCCTTAGATTTACCCTTAGGTTTTTAATCCTGCGGCAGAAAAACTCAATTTCCCCCAGTAACAGTTGAAATAATAGAATCCAACTGAGAACCAAATAAATTATTACCTTGGAAAGAAAGAGATAATAATCTAGATTTAGATGTCATATCAGCATTCCAAGATTTAAGCCACAAAGCTCTTCTAGCTAATATAGCTAAAGACATGGATCTAACATCAATTTTGATAATATCAAAAATGGCATCACAAATAAAATGATTAGTATATTGCAGTAAGCGAATAATGATAGATATGTCAGAATCCAATTCTTGTTGCGCTAAATTCTCCAACCAGAAAGTTGATGCAGCCGAAACATCAGCCAAAGAAATTGCAGGTCTGAGAAGATGACCTGAACATAAATAGGCTTTCCTTAGATAAGATTCAAGCTTCCTATCTAAAGGATCTTTAAAGGAAGTACTATCTTCCATAGGAATAGTGGTACGTTTAGCAAGAGTAGAAATAGCCCCATCAACTTTGGGAATTTTTTCCCAAAACTCTATAGAATTTGCTGGTAAAGGATACAATTTTTTAAACCTTGAAGAAGGAATAAAAGAAGTACCTGGCTTATTCCATTCCTTAGAAATCATATTAGAAATAACCTCAGGAATAGGAAAAACCGCCGGAGAAACCACAGGAGGTTTAAAACAGCATTTAAACGTTTATTAGACTTAACGTCAAGAGGACTGGTTACCTCAATATCCAAAGTAATTAACACTTATTTTAATAAAGAACGCATATACTCAATTTTAAATAAATAAGTAGATTTTTCAGTGTCAATGTCTGATGAAGGATCTTCTGTATCAGATAGATCCTCATCAGAGGAGGATAAATTATTATGTTGTTGGTCATTTGAAATTTCATCAACTGAATGAGAAGTTTTAAAAGACCTTTTACGTTTATTAGAAGGTGGAAATGCAGACAAAGCCTTCTGGATAGAATCAGAAACAAATTCTTTAAAATTCATAGGTATATCATGTACATTAGAAGTTGAAGGAACTGCAACTGGCAATGTACTATTACTGATGGACACACTATCTGTATGTAAAGGTTTATCATGACAACTATTACAAATGACATTAGGAGAAATAATTTCCATAATCTTACAACAAATGCACTTAGCTTTGGTAGAACCGATGTCAGGCAGCAATGTTCCAGCAGAAACTTCTGAGGCAGGATCAGATTGAGACATCTTGCAAAATGTAAAAGAAAAAACAACATATAAAGCAACATTATCAATTTCCTTATATGACAGTTTCAGGAATGGGAAAAAAATGCAAATAGAATAGCCCTCTGATAGAGAAAGAGGCAAACATCAATGGGGTATTAAAATAATAAAAAAGTTTGGCGCCAAGTATGACGCACAACGTAACTGAAAGCCAACTATGACGCCGGAAATGACGAAGTTGCGTCATAGACGTATTTTTCAGGCCAAAAAAATTCTCGCGCCAAGAATGACGCAATAAAGTCTAGCATTTGGCGCACCCGCGGGCCTAATACCGCCCGCAATTTGCAAGAAAGTAGTCAATTGAAAAAAAGACTAAAGCCCAGGTAAGAAAGAAATTTCTTAAAAACTTTTTATTTTCCCCAAATATGAAACTGACAGTCTGCAGAAGGAAATCTATGAACCTGACTCATGACAAATATAAGTACAATACATATATTTAGAACTTTATATAAATGCATAAAGTGCAAAACCATAGCTGAGGTGTCTTAAGTAATAAAAAACATACTTACCAAAAGACACCCATCCACATATAGCAGATAGCCAAACCAGTACTGAAACAGTTATCAGTAGAGGTAATGGTAAATTGAGAGTATATCGTCGATCTGAAAAGGGAGGTAGGAGATGAATCTCTACGACCGATAACAGAAAACCTATGAAATAGACCCCCGTTAGGGAAATCATCATATTCAATAAGTGATACTCCCTTCACGTCCCTCAGACATTCGCTGTACTCTGAGAGGAATCGGGCTTCAACAATGCTGAGAAGTGCATATCAACGTAGAAATCTTAGCACAAACTTACTTCACCACCTCGATAGGAGGCAAAGTTTGTAAAACTGAATTGTGGGTGTGGTGAGGGGTGTATTTATAAGCATTTTGAGGTTTGTGAAACTTTGCCCCTCCTGGTAGGAATGTATATCCCATACGTCACTAGCTCATGGACTCTTGCCAATTACATGAAAGAAATACATGTCTATACCTATATATCTGTAGGAATAGATATACAGGTATGGGTATATACAGAATATATATATTATATATATATATAAATACACAGAGGGTTAACAGCGCTCTCAAATCCCAATAAAAACAGAGTAGTATGCAGTTGATATGTATGTATATACGCTATCAGTGATATGGATAACAAGCACTGAATGCAGTCAAGAGACATAGCACCAGAGTCCCCATATACTCCAAGAGGTGGATGAAATCTTAGAAGCATACACTGGTATCCGGAATTAATCTACCACAAAGAACCAGCATACCCTCCAGTGCAGTAACTTACCTCATATGATTGAGGAAAATTCTGGTAAGTGTATTCAATACATTTAAAGCATCACATGGACTTCTATTGACATTATCTATATCCTAGGAACGTTTGTTATCCATATCACTGATAGCGTATATACATACATATCAACTGCATACTACTTTGTTTTTATTGGGATTTGAGAGCACTGTTAACCCTCTGTGTATTTATTTGTTACTTTTACTTTATTGGGGTTTACCCTTCTAAAGTCTTAGTCTCTAATAGCTGCCAATCATCTCCTGTTCCTCTGACTGGCGCAATTTGTGAGTATCGCATGTTTTCAATTCAGGCCTCTGAATTGTAACATTCTACTTGTCTGTTCTATATATATATATATATATATATATATATATATATATATATATATATATATATATATATATATGTAATTTCATATTTTAGGAAGATCACTCCAGGCAACTCCCTCCCTGTACAAGCCCATGCTGCAGAAGTCTAAATAAAATTACTACAATTAACTAAATAATTCCTATTTAAAACTAAATACTTACCTATAAAATAAAACCTAAGCTAGCTACAATATAACTAATAGTTACATTGTATCTAGCTTAGGGTTTATTTTTATTTTACAGGCAACTTTGTATTTATTTTAACTAGGTACAATAGTTATTACATAGTTATTAACTATTTAATAACTACCTAGCTAAAATAAAGACGAAATTACCTGTAAAATAAAACCTAACCTAAATTACAATTACACCTAACACTACACTATCATTAAAATAATTACATAAATTAACTACAATTAAATAAAACTAATTACAATTAAATAAAATTAACTAAAGTACAAAAAAAAACACTACATTACAGAAAATAAAAAAATTACAAGAATTTTAAACTAATTACACCTAATCTAAGCCCCTAATAAAATAAAAAACCCACCCAAACCCCCTTAAAAAAACCTAACACTGGGCAGAAGTCTATATTCAATCCGGGAAGAAGAGGACATCCAGACCAGCAGAAATCTTCATCCAGACGGCATCTTCTATCTTCTTCCATCCGGAGCGGAGCGGGTCCATCTTCAATCCATCCGACGTGGAGCATCCTCTTCCATCGGCGTCCTAATGAAGAATGAAAGTTCCTTTAAGTGACGTCATCCAAGATAGCGTCCCTTGAATTCCGATTGGCTGATAGAATTCTATCAGCCAATTGGAATTGAGGTAGGAAAAATCCTATTGGCTGATGTAATCAGCCAATAGGATTGAAGTTCAATCCTATTGGCTGATCCAATCAGCCAATAGGATTTAGCTTGCATTCTATTGGCTGTTCCAATAAGCCAATAGAATGCCTGCTAAATCCTATTGGCTGATTGCATCAGCCAATAGGATTTTTCCTACCTTAATTCCGATTGGCTGATAGAATCCTATCAGCCAATCGGAATTCAAGGGACGCCATCTTGGATAACGTCATTTAAAGGAACCTTCATTCTTCGTTAGGACGCCGATGGAAGAGGATGCTCCGCGTCGGATGGATTGAAGAGATGGACCCGTTCCGGATGGATGAAGATAGAGGATGCCACCTGGATGAAGTCTTCTGCCTGTCTGGAGGTCCTCTTCTGGCCGGATTGGATGAAGACTTCTGCCCCTCTGGAGGTCCACTTGTGCCCGGCTGGGTGAAGACAGCTCAAGGTAGGGTGATCTTCAGGGGGTTAGTGTTAGTTTTTTTAAGGGGGGTTTGGGTGGGTTTTAGAGTAGGGTTGGGTATGTGGGTGGTGGGTTTTAATGTTGGGGGGGGTTGTATTTCATTTTTTACAGGTAAAAGAGCTGATTACTTTGGGGCAATGCCCTGCAAAAAGCCCTTTTAAGGGCTATTTGTAATTTAGTATAGGGTAAGGAATTTTATAATTTTGGTGGGCTTTTTTATTTTATTAGTTGGCTTAGATGAGGTGTAATTAGTTTAAAATTCTTGTATTTTTTTTTATTTTCTGTAATTTAGTGGGGGTTTTTTGTACTTTAGTTAATTTTATTTAATTGTAATTAGTTTTATTTAATTGTATTTAGTTTAGGTAATTAATTTAATGATAGTGTAGTGTTAGGTGTAATTGTAACAGGTTAGGTTCTATTTTACAGGTAATTTTGTATTTATTTTAGCTAGGTAGTTATTAAATAGTTAATAACTATTTAATAACTATTCTACCTAGTTAAAATAAATACAAAGTTGCCTGTAAAATAAAAATATATCCTAAAATAGCTACAATGTAATTATTAATTATATTGTAGCTATTTTAGGTTATTTTATAGGTAAGTATTTAGTTTTAAATAGGAATAATTTAATTAATAATAGTAATATTTATTTAGATGTATTTAAATTATATTTAAGTTAGGGGGTGCTAGGGTTAGGGTTAGACTTAGGTTTAGGGGTTCATAACGTTATTATAGTGGCAGCGGTGTATAGTGGGGGGCAGGATAGGGGTTAATATGTATAATGTAGGTGGCGGCGGTTTAGGGGTTAAACATTTTATTTAGTTCTGGCGGGCTTTGGGAGTGACAGGATAGGGGTTAACAACTTTATGTAGGTGGCGGCGGTATAGGGAGCATCAGATTAGGGGGTTTATAGGTATAATGTAGGTGGCAGCGGAGTTCGGGAGCGAAGGTTTAGGGTTAATATATTTATTATAGTTGCGGCAGGGTGCAGGAGCGGAGGTTTAGGGGTTAATACATTTATTAGAGTGGCGGTGGGCTCCGGGAGCGACGGTTAAGGGGTTAATAAGTATAATGTAGGTGGCGGCGGTGTAGGGGGCGGCAGATTAGGGGTGTTTAGAATCGGGGTACATGTTAGGGTGTTAGGTGTAGACATTTCCCAGCTTTCGCTGCTGTCAGACTCCAATTGATTCCTATGGCATCCGCCACCTCCAGGGCGGCGGATTGAAAACCAGGTACGCTGGCCCGCAAAAGTGGCGAGCGTGCCTGGTAGGATCTTGATAACTTCCAAAAGTAGTCAGATTGTGCCGAACTGAGTCTGGCGGATCATATGTTACGTCACTGAATTCTACTTTTTCTGGTCTCTAGCCTTTGATAACTAAGGCGAATCAGGCTCGCCACAAATACGCTGCGGAATTCCAGCGTATTTGCGGTTGACAGCTTGATAAATAGAGCCAGTGGGTAAGCCAATAACAAGAAGCATATATGTGCAGCCAATCAGCAGCTAGCTCCCAGTAGAGCATTGCTGCTCCTGACCAGTATACTTTTCAACAGCGAATACCAAGAGAAAGAAGGACATTTGATAAAAGAAATTGGAAAATGTGTTTAAAATGGCATTCTCTATTTAAATCATGAAAGAAAAAAAATCTTGAAATTTGAATGCACTGTTACTATAATATTAACACTAATATTTATTTACTTTAATTAAAATGAAGAAACATAACAGTGAATGTGAAATGTGCAAACGTTTGGGCTCCCTTCCAGCTTACTCACTAATTGGTATTAGAATCTTAATTCTCTAAATAAAGAATATTGACCAAATCAGACTTTTAAATTATGAAACATGAAAAAATAAAATACTTATCTATATAACTTTGCTACTCAAAGGCTGAATTATTACATTTATTTCTTTTAACAATATTGCACTTTCTATCCTCTTTCTCTTTTATATTTTTTTTTGCGTTAGCGAAAGCACCACTAACGTAAAGCTTTTTGCACTTTTGGGGTTGTGTTCATATTACAAGTTCCAAAAAAATGATTTTGCATTAGCTTTAACCCAAATACCGTAAAAAACCTAACCTAAGTTCTCCCGTGCTTGTGCATGTATTCCCCTTAGAGATGAATGGAGAAAAAAGCACCCAAGATCGCATAAACTCCATAGCCTTTTTGCAATCCCCATAGAAGTTAATAGAGAAAGATCATTTTTGAAAATAACAAACACCTATCGGGCATACAACATAGAATATTCACATTAACAAATGTGAAATGTTTACAGTAAATACATAGTTAAAATCTTTATTAAATATGAATATTGCATAAATATGTTTTATCATGTTTGTATCCGTTTAACCCCTAACGACTAAGGATGTACAGGGTACGTCCTACAAAAACTGTGACTTAATGACCAAGGAGGTACCCTGTACGTCCTCAGGAGTTTCAAGCGGTGGAAGCGATCCTGATCGCTTCCAGGTGCTTTCATGGTATTGCAGTGATGACTCGATATTGAGGCATCCTGCAATACCATTTTTTTACACACTGATGCAGAGAGAGCCACTCTGTGGCCCTCTCTGCACCAGTAGCAATGGTGCCGATCATTGGTGGGTGGGAGCCATTGCAGGGAGGCGGGTGAGCGGCCCATTGTTGCTTAACATCCGGTTCTTGTCTTAGTAATGTGCATGCAGGCGGGTGGGAGCGCACGGGGGGGGGGGGCGTGTGCGCGCGCATGCAACATTCACAATTCTGCAATTCAAAATGTATGGGAAGGAGGGAGAGGAAGGGGGAAATAAATGATGGGCAAAGGATCTGGGAGGGAGGTAGGTTATTGAGGGGGGCAGCTACACTACAGAAAAATTGTTTATTTAATATAAAAAAATAAAAAACATTTTTTTTGGGCAGTCTGGGTACTGGCAGACAGCTAACAGTACCAAAGATGGCGGCAAATAGGTGGGGGGGGGGGGGGGGGTAGAGAGCTATATGGGGGGGGGATCAGTGAGGTTGTTGGCTAAATGGGGATCCAACACTGCAGAATCAATTTAAAAAAAAATGCCTTTTATTTTAGTAGTGATAGACTTTCTGCTAGTATTTAAGATGGTGGTGACAATTGTGAGGTGGAAGAGGGAATAGAGCTATTTAAGGGGTCAGGGAGGGATAAGGGTGTGGAATGTATTAGGTGGGTGGCTGATCTCTACACTAAAGCTAAAATTAACCCTACAAGCTACCTAATTAATCCCTTAATTGCTGGGCATAATACAAGTGTGGTGCACAGCGGCATTTAGCCGCCTTCTAATTACCAAAAAGCAGCGCCAAAGCTATATATGTCTGCTATTTCTGAACAAAGGGTATCCCAGAGAAGCATTTACAACCATTTGCGCCATAATTGCACAAACTGTTTGTAAATAATTTCAGTGAGAAACCTAAAGTTTGTGAAAAAGTTAACATTTTTTTTATTTGATGGCATTTGGCAGTGAAATGATGGCATAAAATATACCAAAATGGGCCTAGATCAATACTTTGTTTTTTTTACTACACTACACTAAAGCTAAAATTAACCCTACAAGCTACCTAATTAACCCCTTAACTGCTGGGCATAATACAAGTGTGGTGTATTTTTTTTATTTGTTTGCATTTGGCGGTTAAATGATGGCATGAAAAATGGTTTGGAAATAGCAAAGTGCTACTTGTACTTATTGCCTTATAACTTGAAAAAAAAGCAAAGAACATGTAAACATTGGGTATTTCTAAACTCAGGACAAAATTTAGAAACTATTTGGTGGTTGTAGATGTGTAACAGATTTGGGGGGTCAAAGTTAGAAAAAGTGTTTTTATTAAATTTTTTCATCATATTTTATATTTTTTTTATAGTAAATTATAAGATATGATGAAAATAATGGTATCTTTAGAAAGTCCATTTAATGGCGAGACAAACGGTATATAATATGTGTGGGTACAGTAAATGAGTAAGAGGAAAATTAAAGCTAAACAAAAACACAACAAAAATTAAAAAATAGCCCTGGTATTTAAAGGGACACTGTACCCACATTTTTTCTTTTGTAATTCAGAAAGAGCATGTAATTTTAAGCAACTTTCTAATTTACCCCTATTATCAATTTTTCTTCGTTCTCTTGCTATCATTGTTTGAAAAAGAAGGCATCTAAGCTTTTTTTGTTTCAGTACTCTGGACAACACTTTTTTATTGGTGGATGAATTTATCCACCAATCAGCAAGGACACCAAGGTTGTTCACCAAAAATGGGCCGGCATCTAAACTTACATTCTTGCATTTCAAATAAAGATACCAAGAGAATGAAGAAAATTTGATATTAGGAGTAAATTAGAAAGTTGCTTAAAATTTCATGCTTTATCTGAATCACAAAAGAAAAATTTTGGGTACAGTGTCCCTTTAAAGGGAAATGAAACCCAAATTTTTCTTTCATGATTTAGACAGATACATACAATTTTAAACAACTTTCCAATTTACTTCTATTATTTGATTTGCTACTTTCTCTTGTTATTCTTTGCTGAAAGGTTTATCTAGGTAAGCTCAGGAGCAGCAAAGAACCTAGGTTCTAGTTGCTAATTGGTGGCTGCAGAAATATAACGATTGTCATTGGCTCACCCATTTGTTCAGTTAGAAACCAGTAGTGCATTCCTGCTCCTTCAACAAATGATACCAAGAGAAGGAAATAAATTAGATAAAAGAAGTAAATTAGAAAGTTGTTTAAAATTGTATTCTCTATCTGAACCATGAAAGAAAATATTTGTGTTTCATGTCCCTTTAAGAATAAGAAAATTGAAAAATGGTCTGGTCACAAAGGGGTTAATGGCAAAGGGATATAATGCACTTATATATATATGTTTATATATATGTTTACATATATATATATATAAATGTTTTTATATGTGTATATATGAATGTAAATACATCTATACACATATAAATACATAAATACATATGTACACACATATAAACATACATACATATATATATATATATATATATATACACACACACACACACAAATACATCTATACACATATAAATACATTAATACATCTATACACATATAAATACATTAATACATATATACACACATATAAACATATATATATATATATATACACACACAAATACATCTTTAGACATGTATATGTATGTGTCTCAATATTAAAGCCCTTTGCCTGCCTTTATTTTCTAACTCCCGATATCTCCAATCTTTGAGCATTTATAACTTTTTTGTGCAATATATTTTTTTTAAATATTTTTTATTAGACAGTGTTAATATGAATGTAACTGTACTTTGTAATGTATTTTTTAAGTGTTTTGTGCAACTTTTTTGTTTCGGAAAACAGTTAACCACAGCTCTTAGATTGCGGAAAGGAATGAAGCGTAAAAGGCAATCACGATTTCTCCCCACTTGTAATATCAGCGGAATAAATACTTGCGGAAATATGATATCGCTAGTGCAAAACAATTTGCGCCTCACTTGTAATCTAGCTCTAAGGCTCTTTTTCTGTGGTTAATTTTTTCCATTAAAGAGACCACTTTTTATTGCTTTTGCTGATTGTAATGAATAGCAAAGAAATTGTTTTTTTGTTTGTTTTGTTTTTACATTTGTCTAAATTCAAATGCACGTCTGTTATTCAGACTGCAATATTTTGTAAGCCCTCTAGAGGTGCTAAAGTTATTCTGGCATACTTGAATAGAGAGAGTGCAAGGGAGGTACAAATAGGTTTTAGATCTCTTTACTTACCAAATGCAGGAAAAAGTGATTTAGATGATAACATTAAAATGTATTTCCTCTGCATAGAACAATCTTTGCTGTTCATGTCATATTGAAAGATCATTTGAAACTGGCACACGCATATCATGAACTGATAACATCAGTTAAATAATAAAGCACATATTCAAACACATAATGCAGAGCTTGTAACTTCTTTTTATATAAATCTTTTCATTAGAGTACCTTCATTCTATTAGTAATGTTATCTAACAAACCATTGCAGCATTAATGGAATCCTTGTTTTAAATGCATTTATATATTATGATTCTGCAACCAGGTCCTGCAAACTTCACCCTTTTGTTGTCATTCAGATACCATACTGTTTATCAGGTCCATGCTTTAATTGGGGAATGGGTTCTGCAGCTGTCTGTCATCTGTTTGCAGTAGGGCTGCCCAATAGAAACATTTCTGTAGACAATGCGATGGGTTTTTCTTTTTCTAATAACAGAACTTTGGGGCAATATTGCTTATATAAACTCTAATAATGTACACCAGCAGTAAGACTAAGAAAAAGAGATCACTGAAGTTCTCAGCAGTCAGCCTTACAACAAGAGTTCACTGAAGTTCCCAGGCATATTGCACCCATTCTATTTATTTATTATGGATGATATAAAGCATTAAAATAATAAACATATTCAGAGCTATCAGACAATATACAGGCATCTATTTATCAAAGCGTCAACTTTCTTGCATTCGACGGCACCAATACCCTCCCCTAAGATCACCTAACATCGCTGCCGCGGACCTAAGTACGTTCTCCATAATTATCAAAAAAGCTGCCAAAAAAGTATGGGGTGATGAGCAGTTGACTGTTGTTAACTAACAGTCATCGATCTCGCTGCTCTTCGGCTTTTTTACAGCTTCTTGGTACCCTGTCATTAAACACCCACACTATACTATACTGTTTTACCCCCTATACCGCCGCTCCCGGAGCCCACCACAACGCTAATAAATGTATTAACCCCTAAACCGCTGCTCCCGGAGCCCACCGCAACAAAGTGTTTAACCCCTAAACCGCCGCTCCTGGAGCCCACCGCAACTCTAATAAATGTATTAACCCCTAAACTGCCGCTCCCGGACCCCGCCGCAACTAAATAAAGTGTTTAACCCCTAAAACGCCGCTCCTGGAGCCCACCACAACTCTAATAAATGTATTAACCCCTAAACCGCTGCTCCCGGAGCCCACCGCAAAAAAGTGTTTAACCCCTAAACCGCCGCTCCCGGAGCCCACCGCAACTCTAATAAATGTATTAACCCCTAAACTGCCGCTCCCGGAGCCCACCGCAACTAAATAAAGTGTTTAACCCCTAAACCACCGCTCCCGGACCCCGCCGCAACTAAATACAATTATTAACCCCTAAACTGCCGCTCCCAGAGCCCACCACCACCTACATTATACTTATTAACCCCTAATCTGCCCCCTTCACCGCCGCCACCTACCTACATTTATTAACCCCTAATCTGCCGCCCCCATCGTCACCGACACTTTATTAAATTTATTAACCACTAAACCTAAGTCTAACCCTAACCTTAACACCCCCTAACTTAAATATAATTTAAATAAATCTAAATAAATATTACTATCATTAACTAAATAAATCCTATTTAAAACTAAATACTTACCTGTAAAATAAACCCTAAGCTAGCTACAATATAACTAATAGTTACACTGTAGCTATCTTAGGGTTTATTTTTATTTTACCGGCAACTTTGTATTTATTTTAACTAGGTACAATAGTTATTAAATAGTTATTAACTATTTAATAACTTCCTAGTTAAAATAAAGACAAATATACCTGTAAAATAAAACCTAACCTAAGTTACAATTACACTTAACACTACACTATAATGAAATAAATTCCCTAAACTAAATACAATTAAATACAATTGAAAAAAATAATCTAAAGTACTAAAAACCCCCACTAAATTACAGAAAATATTAAAATAATTACAAGATTTTTAAACTAATTACACCTAATCTAATCCCCCTAACAAAATAAAAAAGCCCCCCAAAATAAAAAAAGCCCTACCCTACACTAAATTACCTATAGCCCTTAAAAGGGCCTTTTGCGGGGCATTGCCCCAAAGTAATCAGCTCTTTTACCTGTAAAAAGAAAATTACAACCCCCCCCCCAACATTAAAACCCACCACCAACACAACCAACCCTACTCTAAAACCCACCTAATTCCCCCTTAAAAAAAACTAACACTAACCCCTTGAAGATCACCCTACCTTGAGAAGTCTTCACCCAACCGGGCCGAAGTCCTCCACGAAGCCGGCAGAAGTGGTCCTCCAGACGGGCAGAAGTAGTCCTCCAGACGGGCAGAAGTCTTCATCCAGACGGCGCAGAGTGGCTCCATCTTCAAGACATCCGACGTGGAGCATCCTCTTCAAACGACGTCCAACTGAAGAATGAAGGTTCCTTTAAATTACGTCATCCAAGATGGCGTCCCTTCAATTCCGATTGGCTGATAGAATTCAGCCAATCGGAATTAAGGTAGGAAAAATCCTATTGGCTGATGCAATCAGCCAATAGGATTGAGCTCACATTCTATTGGATGATTGGAACAACCAATAGAATGCAAGCTCAATCCTATTGGCTGATTTGATCAGCCATTAGGATTGAACTTCAATCCTATTGGCTGATTGCATCAGCCAATAGGATTTTTCCTACCTTAATTCCGATTGGCTGATAGAATTCTATCAGCCAATCGGAATTGAAGGGACGCCAGCTTGGATGACGTCATTTAAAGGAACCTTCATTCTTCAGTTGGACATCGTTTGAAGAGGATGCTCGGCGTCGGATGTCTTGAAGATGGATCCGCTCCGTGCCGGATGGATGAAGATAGAAGATGCCGCCTGGATGAAGACTTCTGCCCGTCTGGAGGACCACTTCTGCCCATCTGGAGAACCACTTCTGCCGGCTTCGTAGAGGACTTTGGCCCAGTTGGGTGAAGACTTCTCAAGGTAGGGTGATCTTCAAGGGTTTAGTGTTAGGTTTTTTTAAGGGGGGATTGGGTGGGTTTTAGAGTAGGGTTGGTTGTGTGGGTGGTGGGTTTTAATGCTTGGGGGGGTTGTAATTTTTTTTTCCAGGTAAAAGAGCTGATTACTTTGGGGTAATGCCCCGCAAAAGGCCCTTTTAAGGGCTATTTGTAATTTAGTGTAAGATAGGGCTTTTTATTATTTTGGAGGGCTTTTTTATTTTGTTAGGGGGATTAGATTAGGTGTACTTAGTTTAACAATCTTGTAATTATTTTATTATTTTCTGTAATTTAGTGGGGGGTTTTTTTGTACTTTAGATTATTTTTTTAATTGTATTTAATTGTATTTAGTTTATGGAATTTATTTAATTATAGTGTAGTGTTAGGTGTAATTGTAACTTAGGTTAGGTTTTATTTTACAGGTATAATTGTCTTTATTTTAACTAGGACGTTATTAAATAGTTAATAACTATTTAATAACTATTGTACCTAGTTAAAATAAATACAAAGTTGCCTGTAAAATAAAAATAAACCCTAAGATTTAGTTTTAAATAGGAATTATTTAGTTAATGATAGGAATATTTATTTAGATATATTTAAATTATATTTAAGTTAGGGGGGGTTAGGGTTAGACTTAGGTTTAGGGGTTAATACATTTAATATAGTGGCAGCGGTGTAGGGGGGGGCAGATTAGGGGTTAATAAATATAATGTATGTGGCGGCGGTATAGAGGGCGGCAGATTAGGGGTTAATAAGTATAATGTAGGTGGCGGTGGGTCCGGAAGCGGCGGTTTAGAGGTTAATAAGTTTATTTAGTTGCGGCGGGGTCCGGGAGTGGCGGGATAGGGGTTAATAAGATTTATTTAGGTGGCGGCGGTGGCGGGGTAGCAGATAAGGGGTTAATAAATATAATGTAGGTGGCGGCAGTGTAGGGGGGGGCAGATTAGGGGTGTTTAGACTCGGGCTACATGTTAGGGTGTTAGGTGTACACATTCCCATAGGAATCAACGGGATATCGGGCAGCAGCGAACATGAGATCTCACTGCTTTCTGACTCCCATTGATTCCTATGGCATCCACCGCCTCCAGGGCGGCAGATTTAAAACCAGGTACGCTGGACCGGAATAGTGCTGAGCGTACCTGGTGGATATTTGATAACTTCCAAAAGTAGTCAGATTGTGTTCAGAACATCTGTAGTGACGTAAGCATCAATCTGTGTCGGACTGAGTCCGGCGGATCGTATGTTACGTCACCAAATTCTACTTTTGCCAGTTTGTAGGGTTTGATAACTAAGGCGAATCAGACTCGCCACAAATAGGTTGCGGAATTCCAGCATATTTGCGGTTGACGGCTTGATAAATACATGCCAAAGACAAGGCATGTATCCCCTTACGTCAATTGCTTATCCTATATTTTCAATTGGACTTGCATAGCGCCAGTATTATGAGTCCGACAAAAAGTGAGCAGTAGACCCTCTCCTGTCAAGACTGGTACCGCATTTAAAAGTCAGTAGTTAAGAGTTTTACACTACAACGCCGTAGCATAAAACTCTTAACTAAAGTGGTAAAAATTACACTAACACCCATAAACTACCTATTAACCCCTAAACCGAGGCCCTCCCACATCGCAAACACTAAAATAAATATTTTAACCCCTAATCTGCCGAACCGGACATCACCGCCACTATAATAAATATATTAACCCCTAAACCGCCGCACTCCCGCATCGCAAACACTAGTTACATTTTATTAACCCCTAATCTGCCATCCCTAACATCGCTGCCACTTACCTACATTTATTAACCCCTAATCTGCCGTCCCAAATGTCGCCACCAATCTAATAAAGTTATTAACCCCTAAACTTAAATCTAACCCTAACCCTAACCCCACCTATCTTAAATATAATTTAAATACATCTAAATAAAATTACTACAATTAACTAAATAATTCCTATTTAAAACTAAATACTTACCTATAAAATAAACCCTAAGCTAGCTACAATATAACTAATAGTTACATTGTATCTAGCTTAGGGTTTATTTTTATTTTACAGGCAACTTTGTATTTATTTTAACTAGGTACAATAGTTATTAAATAGTTATTAACTATTCAATAACTTCCTAGTTAAAATAAAGACATATTTACCTGTAAAATAAAACCTAACCTAAGTTACAATTACACCTAACACTACACTACAATTAAATTAATTACCTAAATTAAATACAATTAATTACAATTAAATAAAATTTAAACTAATTAGACAATCAGCCAATAGGATTGAAGTTCAATCCTAGTGGCTGATCCAATCAGCCAATAGGATTGAGCTGGCATTCTATTGGTGTTCCAATCAGCCAATAGAATGCCAGTTCAATCCTATTGGCTGATTGCATCAGCCAATAGGATTTTTTCTAACTTAATTCTGATTAGCTGATAGAATTCTATCAGCCAATTGGAATTGAAGGGACACCATCTTGGATGACATAATTTAAAGGAACCTTCATTCTGTGTTTAGCCGTGGGAAGAAGAGGATGCTCCGCGTCGGATGTCTTGAAGATGGACCCGCTCTGCGCCGGATGGATGAAGATAGAAGATGCCGTCTGGATGAAGATAGAAGATGCCGTCTGGATGAAGACTTCTGCCCGTCTGGAGGACCACTTCGCCCGGCTTGGATGAAGACTTCTTCCGGCTTCGTTGAGGACTTCGGCCCGGTTGAGTTAAAACGTCTCCCGGTAAGGTGATCT
This sequence comes from Bombina bombina, assembly GCF_027579735.1. Lineage (NCBI taxonomy): Eukaryota > Metazoa > Chordata > Amphibia > Anura > Bombinatoridae > Bombina > Bombina bombina. Next base: position 1,280,096,581 of record NC_069500.1, read on the forward strand.
TCAGGGGTTTAGTGTTAGGTTTTTTTAAGGGGGATTGAGTGGGTTTTAGAGTAGGGTTGGTTGTGTGGGTGGTGGGTTTTAATGTTGGGGGGGGATTGTAATTTTTTTTCCGGTAAAATAGCTGATTACTTTGGGGCAATGCCCCGCAAAAGGTCCTTTTAAGGGCTATTTGTAATTTAGTGTAGGGTAGGGCTTTTTATTTTGGTGGGGCTTTTTTTTTTTGTTAGGGGGATTAGATTAGGTGTAATTAGTTTTAAAATCTTGTAATTTCTTTATTATTTTCTGTAATTTAGTGGGGGGTTTTTGTACTTTAGATAATTTTATTTAATTGTAATTAATTGTATTTAATTTAGGTAATTAATTTAATTGTAGTGTAGTGTTAGGTGTAATTGTAACTTAAGTTAGCTTTTATTTTACAAGTAAATTTGTCTTTATTTTAATTAGGTAGTTATTAAATAGTTAATAACTATTTAATAACTATTCTACCTAGTTAAAATAAATACAAACATGTCTGTAAAAAAAAAATAAACCCTAAGATAGATACAATGTAACTATTAGTTATATTGTAGCTAGCTTAGGGTTTATTTTATAGGTAAGTATTTAGTTTTAAATAGGAATTATTTAGTTAATCGTAGTAATTTTATTTAGATTTATTTAAATTATATTTAAGTTAGGGGGGTTAGGGTTAGACTTAGGTTTAGGGGTTAATAACTTTATTATAGTGGCGGCAACTTTGAGGGCGGCAGATTAGGGGTTAATAAATGTTGGTAGGTGGCGACGACATTGGGGATGGCAGATTAGGGGTTAATAAAATGTAACTAGTGTTTGAGATGCAGGAGTGTGGCGGTTTAGGGGTTAATATATTTATTATAGTGTCGGCAACGTTGGGGACGGCAGATTAGGGGTTAATAAATGTAGTTAGGTTGCGGCAACATTGGGGGCGGCAGATTAGGAGTTAATAATATAATGTAGGTGTCGGCGATGTTGGGGGCAGCAGATTAGGGGTTCATAAGTATAATGTAGGTGGCGGCAGTGTCTGGAGTGGCAGATTAGGGGTTAATAGTATAATGTAAGTTTCAGCGATGTTGGGGGCGGCAGATTAGAGGTTAATAAGTGTAAGATTAGGGGTGTTTAAACTCGGGGTTCATGTTAGGGTGTTAGGTGTAGACATAACTTTTATTTCCCATAGGAATCAATGGGCTGCGTTAGGAGCTTTACGCTGCTTTTTTGCAGGTGTTATGGTTTTTTTCAGCTGGCTCTCCCCCATTGATTCCTATGGGGAAATCGTGCATGAGCACGTTTTAACAGCTCACAGCTAGCGTAAGCAGCGCTGGTATTGAGGTGAGATGGGAAGCTAAATTTTGCTCTACATTCACTTTTTTTGCGGTTAACGCCGGATTTGTAAAAACCCGTAATACCAGCGCTGTCTGTAAGTGAGCGGTGAGCATAAACTGCTCGTTAGCACCTCACCCCTGTTAATGCAAAAGTCATAATCTACCCATTAGAGTATTAAAAGTATATGAAACCCAAAATGTATCTTCCATGATTCAGATAGACAACTAATTAATCTCTCAATAAAACAAAACAAAACTTAATTAAACAAAAAAAAATAGAAATAGAAGAACTTCATAGATTACATGTTGAGAATAGAAGTACTAATATAGCTGACGAAATAAAAATTAATAAAGGGGAACTAGATAAATTGCTAGATGAGGAGGCTCTGGCATCCTTAAGAATAGTTGATGCACAATATTTTATCTACGCTAACAAACCTGATCGTATGCTAGCTAGGAAAATCAGAAACATAACTAGGACCACTTCTATTCCACAGATTCAAAAACCGACAGGAATGGGGAATAATAATCCCTTACATCTATCAAACCCTATACCATTTAAAACACAATCAACCAGAAAACTGAGTAACTAAAATTAAAACTTTTTAAAGCAATTGTAACATACCCAAAATAGACAAAACATCACTTGACTGCTTAAATGCACAAATAACACCCCAATAAATAGCCATAGCAATAAACAGCTTAAAAGTAACAAAGCACCTGGTCCTGACGGATCCTCAGGCAACTTCTTGTCAGGCTAGTGGTGTAGGTTGTGGATATCAACTGCAGGCAGGTGATAGTTAGACTTGAATAGTATCCTGTTATCTTGTTACAGGAGAGGAAGAGTGAGGATATACCCAATGGGTGGTGCTTGATAGTTCACACTGATCTCCTGGGGTTGTTTGATATAGATTATTCCCAGTACATGACTTTAGATAAGATAGTGTTTACTTTTACTTGTTATGTGCAGAGTGACTTGTCTCCGATGTAGCAAAGTCCAGAAAAGTTTAGAGTAGAATGTATCATTCTTTTGTATGGTGTGCATGGAGCTGCCTAAGGAATCGGAGGAGAGAAAGATGCTTCTCCTGCAGTGGACGCTGCGACTGTGAGAGGTGTGTGAGTGGCAACCAATCAGCTGCGTGAATTTGCTGACAGGCGGAGGAGCTGCGGAGACCGCACACAGAACGGCTTGGTAGAGCGGGGGAACCCGCAGTCTTTGTCAGAGTCAATAATATCTCAGGCAGGTAAATAGAGGGTCCGGTATTAGCTCTGGTTCTGGGAGGAGGTCTGCACAGTTATTGTGAGCTCTTGCAAGGCAAGTCTCGTTGGTAGCAGGGGAGAGCGGTAAAGAAGTTGTCCACTGTTTGTACCGCAGGTTAGAGCGGAGAGTGATGTTAGGTCCGTTAAGTAGCTCCTTTATCCAGGAGTGCTTTAGATTCCATAGAATTGCTTCCAAGGGTATATTAGCCAGGACGTTAGAAGTTAGCTGCTTCTCAGTAGCTGGAACGCTATATTCTAAACATTAATTGGCAAGTGGAAGGGGGAGGAGTAAGAATAAGTAAAGTCAGCTTAAAGGTATATGCAAATAAAAATAATACCTAAGCTAGCTAAATATAGGACAGCGGTTTAGGGGTTAATTGGTTTATTATAGTGGCGACGATGTCGGGGAGCGACGGAATAGGGTTTAATACATTTACCCTGCCGGAGTGGCAGATTAGGTGTTGATATTTTTATTTTAGTATTTGCGATGCGGGAGGGCCTCGATTTAGGGGTTAATTGGTAGTGTATGGGTGTTAGTGTACTTTGTGACAGTTTAGTTATAAGTTTTATGGTACAGCTTTGTAGCATAAAACTCATAACTACTGATTTTAGATGGCAATAAAGATCTTGTAATTTTAGGCTGTACCGCTCACTTTTTGGCCTCACAGCAAAACTCGTAATACCGGCGCTATGGGAGTCCCATTGAAAAAATACTTTTTTAAAAGTGCGGTACTGGCATTGCTTGATGGCCAAAAAGGTGTGCGGTACACCTATACTTACAAGACTTGTAATAGCGGCGTTAGGGGAAAAACATAATTTATGTAAGAACTTACCTGATAAATTCATTTCTTTCATATTAGCAAGAGTCCATGAGCTAGTGACGTATGGGACATACATTCCTACCAGGAGGGGCAAAGTTTCCCAAACCTTAAAATGCCTATAAATACACCCCTCACCACACCCACAATTCAGTTTAACGAATAGCCAAGAAGTGGGGTGATAAGAAAGGAGCGAAAGCATCAAAAATAAGGAATTGGAATAATTGTGCTTTATACAAAAAAATCATAACCACCACAAAAAGGGTGGGCCTCATGGACTCTTGCTAATATGAAAGAAATGAATTTATCAGGTAAGTTCTTACATAAATTATGTTTTCTTTCATGTAATTAGCAAGAGTCCATGAGCTAGTGACGTATGGGATAGCAGATACCCAAGATGTGGAACTTCCACACAAGAGTCACTAGAGAGGGAGGGATAAAATAAAGACAGCCAATTCCGCTGAAAAATTAATCCACAACCCAAATCAAAAGTTTCAATTTTTATAATGAAAAAAACTGAAATTATAAGCAGAAGAATAAAACTGAAACAGCTGCCTGAAGTACTATTCTACCAAAAACTGCTTCTGAAGAAGAGAAAACATCAAAATGGTAGAATTTAGTAAAAGTATGCAAAGAAGACCAAGTTGCTGCTTTGCAAATCTGATCAACCGAAGCTTCATTCTTAAAAGCCCAGGAAGTAGAGACTGACCTAGTAGAATGAGCCGTAAACCTCTGAGGCGGGGATTAACCCAGCTCCAAATAAGCATTATGAATCAAAAAAGCTTTAACCAAAATGCCAAAGAAATGACAGAAGCCTTCTGACCTTTCCTAAAACCAGAAAAGATAACAAATAGACTAGAAGTCTTTCTGAAGTCTGAGTAGCTTCAACATAATATTTCAAAACTCTTACCACATCCAAAGAATGTAAGAATCTTTCCAAAGAATTCTTAGGATTAGGACACAAGGAAGGGACAATAATTCCTCTACTAATGTTGTTAGAATTCACAACTTTAGGTAAAAATTGAAATGAAGACAGCAAAACCACCTTATCCTGATGAAAAATCAGAAAAAGGAGACTCACAAGAAAGAGCAGATAATTCAAAGAACTGTTCTAGCTGAAGAGATGTCTAAAGGAACAATACTTTCCATGAAAGTAATTTAAATGTCCAAGAAAAGCATATGCTCAAACGGAAGAGCCTGTAAAGCCCTCAGAACCAAATTAAGACTCCAAGGAGGAGAAATTGGCTTAATGACAGGATTGATACGAACCAAAGCCTGAACAAAACAATGAATAACAGAAAGATTAGCAAATTTTTCTGTGTTAAAACAGCACAGAAAAAGCAGAGATTTGTCCTTTCAAGGAACTTGCAGACAAAAACCCTTATCCAAACCATCCTGAAGAAACTATAAAATCCTAGGAATTCTAAAAGAATGCCAAGAGAATTTATGAGAAGAGCATCATGAGATGTAAATCTCCCAAACTCGATAATAAATCTTACTAGACACAGATTTATGAGCCTGCAACATAGTATTGATCACTGAGTCAAAGAAACTTCTATGACTAAGTACTAAGCGTTAAATTTACATACCATCAAATTAATAATTTGAGTTCCTGATGGAAAAAAAACGAATGTTAAGATATAAGGTCTGGCCTTAATTGGAAGTGAACAAGATTGGCAACTGGACATCCGAACAAGAACCATATACCAAAACCTGTGCGGCCATGCTGGAGCCACCAGCAACACAAAAGATTGCTCCCTGATGATTTTGAAAATCACTCTAAAAAGAAGAACCAGAGGCGAAAAAATATAGGCAGATTGATAACTCCAAGGAAGTGTCAATGCATACACTGCTTCCGCCTGAGGATCCCCGGACCTGAATAGGCCCCTGGGAAGTTTCTTGTTTAGATGAGATGCCATCAGATCTATTTCTGGAAGCCCTCACATCTGAACAATTTGAAAAAAACACATCTGGGTAAAGAGACCATTCTCCCGGATGTAAAGCTTGATTGACAGAGATAATCCACTTCCCAATTGTCTATACCTGGGAAATGAACCACAGAAATTAGACAGGAGCTGGATTTAGCCCAAACAAATATCCGAGATACTTCTTTCACAGCCTAAGGACTCAGAGTCCCACCCTGATGATTGACATACGCCATAGTTGTGACATTGTCTGTCTGAAAAACAATAAACGTCTCTTTCTTCAAAAAGAAGCCAAAACTGAAGAACTCTGAGAAATGCACGGAGATTCAAAATATCAAATGGTAATCTCGCCTACTGAGATTTCCAAACCCCTTGTGCTGACAAAGATCCCCAGGCAGCCTCCCAACCTAAAAGACTCGCATCTGTAGTGATCATGGTCCAGGTTGAATGAACCGAAGAGACCCGTAGAACTAAATGATGGTGATCTAACCACCAAATCAAAGATAGTTAAACATTGGGATTCAAAGATATAAAAAGTGATATCCTAGAATCCCTGCACCATTAATTCAGCATAAAAAACTGGAAAGGTTTCCTATGAAAATGAGCAAAGGGAATCGAATCCAATGCTGCAGCCATGAGGCCTAAAACTTCCATGCATATATAGCAACTGAAGGAAATAATAAAGACTGAAGGTTCCGACAAACGGAACCCAATAAAATTGTCACTTGTCTGTTAGAGACAAAGACATTGACACAATCTATCTGGAAACCTAAAAAAGGTGGCCCTTGTGTGAGGAATCAAGGAGCTTTTGATAAAAAGATCCTCTAACTATGTCTTGAAGAAACAACAAAAGTTGAATCGTATGAGATTCCGCAGAACGAAAAGACTGAGCCGGTACCACGAGACCATCCAAATAAGGAAACACTGAGAACCTTGAAAAGATTCTTAGAGCTGTCGCTAGACCAGAAGGAAAAGCAACAAATTGTTAATGCTTGTCAAAAAAAGAAAATCTCAGAAAATGAAAATAATCTGAATGAAAACAGAAAATGAAGATATGCATCTATTGTATCTATTGTAAACAAATAATGCCATCACTGACCAAAAAGGCAGAATAGACCATACAGACACCATTCTAAAAGATGGCACACTTATATGATAATTCAAAAAGATTTTCTATCTTTGGGACAATGAATAGTTCCTAAAATGGAACTAGTATAAATACCCCAGAAAACTCCAGGTCTGAGCAGCGCCTTGAGCCCCAACGGGTGACCAGCCGCGCTTCACAAGTACCCAATACATACAGGTCTGAAACACACTTCAGGAAAGTGTGAGCCTTACTGGAATAGCCGGAATATGTTAGAGAAAAAAAGACTTCTCACACACGGTTTTACTCTGAATCCTATTCTGTACCCAAATCTAAGAAGTTTGGACCGAATTGAACCAAAATTTAAAAAAAAGTCTTAACCTGCCCCTTACCAGCTAAGCTGGAATAAGAACCGCACCTACATGCAAATTTGGCGAGCTGACTTTGAACTTTTAAATGGCTTAAATTTAATGAAGAAAACTTCCAATTATAAACATGTTACTTGGGGAAGAATTTAGGATTCTGTTCCTTAGTAAGAACAAAAACTAATATAAGCTTAAAATTTAGTCTTAGAACTCAATCTTGAAGCCCAGAGTAACAGTTGAAGAATTGAATCCAATTGTGAACCAAATAATTGATTATCTTGGAAAAAAAGAAATATGGAATTTAGAAATCAAATTAGCATTCCAAGATTGAAATCACAAAGTTCTTCTAGCTAAAATAGCTAAAGACATAGATTAAACTTCATTTGCGAAAATATAAAAAAAATGACGACACAAATGAAATTATTAGCATGTTGATCAATTTAAGAATGCTAAACAAATCATAATCCGATACTTGTTGCACTAAAGTATCCGACCAGAAAGTTGAAGTAGTTGCAACATCAGCCAAATAAATTACAGGTCTAAGAAAAATACCTGAAAATAAATAATTTTCCTTAAATAAGATACAAGTTTCCCATCTGAAGGAAAAAAATAAATACTATTTGCTATAGGAATAATAGTATGTTTAGCAAAAGTAGAGATAGCCCCATTAACTTGGGGGATCTTTCCTCAAAACTTAAAACTAACTGCCGGCAAAGAATACAATTTAAAAACCGATAGTGTAGTGTTAGGTTTAATTGTAACTTAGGTTAGGATTTATTTTACAGGTAATTTTGTAATTATTTTAACTATTTTAGCTATTAAATAGTTATTAACTATTTAATAGCTATTGTACCTGTTTAAAATAATTACAAAGTTGCCTGTAAAATAAATATTAATCCTAAAATAGGTACAATATAATTATAATTTATATTGTAGCTATATTAGGACTTATTTTACAGGTAAGTATTTAGCTTTAAATAGGAATAATTTATATAATAAGAGTTAATTTATTTAGTTAGATTTAAATTATATTTAACTTAGGGGGGTGTTAGTGTTAGGGTTAGACTTAGCTTTAGGGGTTAATCCATTTATTAGAGTAGCGGTGAGCTCCGGTCAGCAGATTAGGGGTTAATACTTTAAGTTAGCTGTTGGCGATGTTAGGGAGGGCAGATTAGGGGTTAATACTATTTATTATAGGGTTATTGAGGCGGGAGTGAGGCGGATTAGGGGTTAATACATTTATTATACTAGCGGTGAGCTCCGGTCGGCAGATTAGGGGTTAATTATTGTAGGTAGCTGGCGGCGACGTTGTGGGGGGCAGATTAGGGGTTAATAAATATAATATAGGGGTCGGCGGTGTTAGGGGCAGCAGATTAGGGGTACATAGGGATAACGTAAGTGGCGGCGGTGTACGGAGCGGCAGATTAGGGGTTAAAAAATTTAAATATAGTGGCGGCGATGTGGGGGGACCTCAGTTTAGGGGTGCATAGGTAGTTTATGGGTGTTAGTGTACTTTAGAGCACAGTAGTTAAGAGCTTTATAAACCAGCCCAGAAAGCTCTTAACTACTGACTTTTTTCTGCGGCTGGAGTTTTGTCGTTAGATTTCTAACGCTCACTTCAGCCACGACTCTAAATACCGGTGTTAGAAAGATCCCATTGAAAAGATAGGATACGCAATTGACGTAAGGGGATCTGCGGTATGGAAAAGTCGCGGCTGGAAAGTGAGCGTTAGACCCTTTAATGACTGGCTCCAAATACCAGAGGGCGGTAAAAACCAGCGTTAGGAGCCTCTAACGCTGGTTTAGACGGCTACCGTCCAACTCTAAATCTAGCCGTAAGTATATCTTGTACATTAGATGTAAAAAGAATAGCAATATATAATGCATGATTACTAATGGACTCTGCATGTAAAAGTTTATCATGATAACTTATTACAAACGATAGCTAAAGATAAACATTCATAACATTAAAATAAATGAACTTAGCTTTGGTAGGACTGATATAAGTAATCAGGAATCCCTCAGCATTTTCTGATACAGGAACAGTTTTTGAAATATCTTGCAATATGTAATAGAAAAAAACAACATATAAAGCAAAATTATCAAATTTCTTAAATGACAGTTTCAGGAATGGGAAAAAAATGCAAACAGAACAGGCCTCTAGAAACCAGAAGCAACTAAAAAATGAGACTTAAATAATGTTTAAAATCTGGCGCCAAGAATGACGCCCACATATTTTTTGGCACCAAAAACATCTGCAACAAACACGAGAGCCAAAAATGACGCAACTACGAAAACTTCCGGCGTCAACTACGACGCTGGAAATGACGTCATTGACGTCAGACAAACGTCAATCTTGCGCCAAAAAAGTCTTGTGCCAAAAATGACGCAATAAATTCTAGCATTTTTTGCACCCACGAGCCTAACAGCCCGCAATTTAACGGAAAAAAGTCAATTGAAAATTTAGGTAAGAAAAAAATTTAATTCATATGCATTTTCCCAAAAAAATGAAACTGACAGTCTGAATGAAGGATTACTGAATATCCTGAATCATGGCAAATATAAGTTTAAACACATATATTAGAACTTTACATATAAAGTGCCCACCATAGCTTTGAGTGTCATAAATAAAAATAAGAATTACTTACCCTAAGTCACTCATCTACATATAGTAGATAGCCAAACCAGTACTGAAATGAGAATCAGTAGAGGTAATTGTATATAAGAGTATATCGTCGATATGAAAAGGGAGGTAGGAGAAGAAATCTCTACGACTGATAACAGAGAACCTATGAAATAGATCCCCTAGAGGAAGACCATTGTATTCAAATAGGCAATACTCTCTTCACATCCCTCTGACATTCACTGCACTCTGAGAGGAAAACCGGGCTTCAGCCTGCTGCGAAGCGCATATCAACGTAGAATCTAGCACAAACTTACTTCCCCACCTCCATGGGAGGCAAAGTTTGTAAAACTGAATTGTGGGTGTGGTGAGGGGTGTATTTATAGGCATTTTAAGGTTTGGGAAACTTTGCCCCTCCTGGTAGGAATGTATATCCCATACGTCACTAGCTCATGGACTCTTGCTAATTACATGAAAGAAAGCATTGTTATGAAGCATAAGGATGCTTTTTCACTCATACCGCAAAACTTGTAATCTAGCTGATACAGAACAAATAACAATACTCACGGAGTACTACCTTAAAATTTGTGAAAATGTATACTGAAACTTACATAAGCTGTTATTTTATATCATGATAAATGCTCCTGTCATTCAGCAATGTATGATTTATATTGTTTTGTTTGGAAACATATTGATGTGAATAATAAAAATATTTCAACATAAAATAATAAACATATGAATGGGTAAAATATAAAAAAAAATGCAGAGAATAAATACTGAAAAAAAAACAAGTGTTTTTTTTGTAAGTCTGATCCCTGCCATCTCCAAGATGGCTGGCGATCACCATAAGGCCTGACTAATAAAACTGTTACAATTTGTACCATTTGTGGACGGGTCATTTAGTCATGTTTTCTTAAAATTAGATGAAGTTTAACCTTTCAAGAATTTAATTTTAATATTAATAAAACAATAATGTTTTTATATATGTAGTATATTTTGACAAGAACATGCTATAATAATCAATATTTACATTATAGGATGTAACTAGTTTGAAACATAACAATATATACATTATTATGTTTAGTTTACAAATTGCTTTTGCAATAAATTTACCATATCAGAGGTGTATGTGACATTTAGATTTTTATCCTTAATCAATCATTTCTCATTCATTGTATAATACCTTGTACTCATGCATGAACTCAATTCTAATTCCATTGACACTGGCATTTAATAATCTAAACAATCTACGTCTCTTCAAATATACTGTAAACAACACAACAGCATTATAGCTATGCCATTGTTTTCAAAGTACTCTTTGGTTTGTTTCATATATACCTGGAGGGTTTGGGTGTCTTCTAATAACTAGTTCTAATTACTACCTTCTGACTATAGCACTGAAAAGGTAAAACTGATTCTTCAGACACAGTGAATTAATAATAACTATAGTGGTATACAGCACAGTCATAATGCCATATTCTCTAGATATTTCTATCTATCCATCTATCTAATTATCATCTACCTATCATTTATCTTTTCCTCCCTGTCCTGTTCTAGAAAGTTCTTGCAACTTGCTCTCACTGCCTTAGAAACCTCTTTACTGCCCATCACCTTGAACTAGCACTAACTCCTATATAGCCTCTAAATATGGTCAAATATCCTTTCTTCAAATTCTTGCATCCAGGCTCTCCTATATTTCAGGGTTTCTAGTAAAAACAAATAAATGACTGCAATAAATGGGGCTATCATATTGAATTATTTTTGCACAGGTTATTGCAAATTATTTTTTAAAGATCTTCATGGATTTAATAGATATGGAGCTAAATCAAAGGTCAGAGATGACAGATTATGAATTCAATTTTGAAGATGATGGCTGCCTATAATTGGGAACCCCCATTATTGTGTTACTGATGTGGAGGTAACCTTAAGGATATGCTTATGATTATGGATCCAGCCCATTGCTATCATAAAAAGAGACATGGTTGCAGTCAAAAAATTGGGGTGATATAATATGTGTCCCAGCTGCACCACCTGCAACTTAATAATGCAAAGTACATCCTTTTACCACCCACACAACGATTGCAAATTCAATATCACACATCAATTAAATACGTAGTTTACTAAAAATGTATCTTAATTGCTAAGCTGTATATGTCAGGAAGACCTCTGATTATATCAAAAAAGTGACTGGAAAACCATAGAAGTGCAATCAAAACAGCTCTGAATACCAATTAAACAGATCAACCAGTGGCCCGTCATTTCTTGGAGAAGTAACATACAGTGAAAAGTTTATGCTTATTGACCCTGTTCCCTCCATAAGAAGGGGAGGAGACAGAAATTGTAAACTCCAACAATTAGAGGCTGATTGGACACAGTGATTAGGAACTTTCCATCCAAAAGTATTGAATGCCAGTGTTGATTGTCATTCCTTCTTATGATAGTACACCTGAACAGATTATGTAATCTGGTTCTTTACAGGTCGATAATACACCTTATCTGTCTATGTAATTAATACTGTTTGTTTATTTACAGGTTAGTAGACACATTTTCTTCACAGGTCTTATAAAAATTACATCTTAAGGCTACATCATTTGTATCGGTATAAAACAGATTTAACAGCATTTTTAACAGTTTGATGGGTTTTGACTGAAGGATAGTTCAGCTACAAGAGGTTGGAGGACATCTGATGTTTGTATGTCAAATAGAGATGTGATGGGTTGACAAGATAGGTTATAAACACAGCATACATTATCCCTTGATATGACTCTTGAGTTCCCTATTGTAACAAAACAGTGGCTAGATTTACATTGGTTAGACCCAATTAGGGATTGAGGCTGTTTAAGTATAGGTATAATGACTGACATCTGCAGGATAGATCTAGTAGGTAGCGGCTTATTTTATATGGTATTAGAAAATTATATTATATATATATATATATGTGTGTGTGTGTGTGTGTGTTTTATTTAGTTAGTTAGTGTCTGTATTGAAAATAGAATTCAGACTTATCCTTATTGTATGTGATATTTATATTATGATAAAGTGTGGGTTTAGGTTTTCACAATATTGGGTATTTTATTTGTGTTAGCAATGTTAGGATGTAGGGATTTGGATGTAGGGCTGTGTGATTATTTTAGTCAGTGAGAACCATGTAATTAATATAAAACTTTATAATTTCTTTGGACAGCATTTAATTCCCCCTAATGAAATAGGGCCATTTTGGGTGTTTGCGTGCATATGGTTAACCGCTCGTATTACTAGTTGAAAGTAAACTTGATCATTTTAGCATATTTATGCACTATTCATCTATACTTTAATTGCGTTTGTAATGTCCGTCGCCGTCGGCGGTACAGAATGTTGGCTGTACGTACAGCCAAAAGGTGTAAAGCCAAAAGGTGGATTCTTTCACCACCCTGCCATTTTCAGAATCCACTGGGATGCAGAGAAGGCAAATGGAGCATTCCAAAAAAACAAAAAACGCCCGCAATAAGTATTAAAAAAAAAAATAACCGCATGCAATAAGTATGAAAAAAACACCTAACCGCCCGCAATAAGTATTAAAAAAAAAATAACTGCCCACAATAAGTATTTAGAAAAAAAAAACCTAAGCACCCGCAATAAGTATTTAAGAAAAAAAACGTAACCACCCGCACAAAGTAGTAAGAAAAAAAAAAAAACCTAATAAAATTATTAACCCCAAAATCTGCAAACCCCAACATCGCAAACTACCTAATACATCTAGGAACCCTTAATCCGCCTGTCATGGATACCAGGCTGCAAGGGTTAAATCCCTACCCCCTATAACCTTCCCCTGTTGTTATCTAGTCTAGATGTGAAGTGTTTTTCTGTTAATTGTATGAGTCATCCATTTGTCCTTTTGTAAGTCAGGATGTGATTAGAATCTGTTTAACTAACCATTGTCTGATGTTTGTCTCATTGTATCATATTTTGTTTCTATTTGTGTAGTCTCTAAATCCCCATGTGTTGGAAATGTATAAAAGCTTTGTTTTCTGTGCAATAAATCAGTTCTTATTTCACCTGAAGGCTAGTCTGTCTAGTTATTTGGGTGAGCTCCTGCTAGAATCACTTTCTTGGGCTACATAGCCTGATAACAAATGACCTACTCCTGCATTATTAACTGTTTCCTGTTTTAGCCTTCTTCTGTCTGAGTATAAGTGGACTATCCCTGCTCTCCTGATACTGTGGAAGACATTTCCTGAAACCAGTTCCTTATTCAGAAGTCTATCTGGCTGATATCATGAATTACTTTGGCACAGGCTAACCCTGCTCCATATCGTGAGTACTTTGTTTTTTGGAGGTTGTCGTGGGGTCACGTCCTGGATTAAACTCAGAGTGCAAGGGTGTTGTTTAAGTTCACCCTAGCATTTGGGTCTTCTTCTGAACATTTCCTAACCTGACAAGAACATTGCTGCAGACTAGAGGGAAAGTCGCCGGCAACAAGACAAAGGCAGTGCTCATAGCCCTTACTGATGGAAGACGATCAGGCTAGCGAACAGGCTGGTGGGTCGGACAGCGACCAAAGCGGAGGACAGCAGAGTACAGCCTCCACTCAAGGGACTACGACATCCGACAAACAGCAGGAGGTACAGTGGCAACTGGCTCTCTATGGACCTAACCCCCCCCAGGAGGTCATTACTCGGATAGTGACTGACACCAACAAGATACACGTTAAAGCTTCAGAAATCTATAAGGGGGGTCATGCCAGATACCCTGGACCTCCCTTCCTGGCCCAAGAAACTACCTCACAGGGCTTTCCGAACTTTCTAGGATGATGGGAGCGAGGATATCGTCCGCTACCTACAGCTGTTCGAGACCCAGTGTCGGATGCATGGGGTCACTAATGCCGATAGGGTTACTATCTTAATTGGGAAATTATCTGGTAGGGCCCTGGAGGCTTTTCACACTGTCCCCTCCGAAGATCAAGGCAACTATGGTGAAGGAGCGCATCCTTGCTCAGTATGGACTCACCCCAGAGGCTCACCAGCTAAACTTCAGGGGACTACAAAGAAAAGAGGAGCAGCCATATACTGAGTTTGCCCACTGCTTAGCTAGATCCTTGAACTCCTGGGTTACTGGGTGCCACATCACCACCCTTGATGAAGCTGTTCAACTCATCCTCCTGGAGCAGTTCTACAACCGCACCCCAGCAGAAATAAGGGACTGGGTAAAAGACAAGGGACCCAGAACAGCTCACCAATCCGCCACCCTGGCCGATATGTGGATGCCCAGCGCCAGGCGGACACAGACTCCCGGCCAGCAACCCACTTCGCTCCAGCCCCAGCGCGACCACCAACAGTTTTTAGGCAGCCCCGGACCCGACCGCCTCCTGTGTACCCGGCTGGAGGCAGCAATTCCCGGGGGTGTTATGGGTGTGGACACCCTGGCCATGTGGTACGGAACTACCCAACAAGACAAAGAAACCCCCCAGCCCAGCCACCAAGGAACCCTGCACCAACTCTGTAGGGGACTCCTGCCCGTTATGCGCATACAGCAAGCTCCGATCCCTATGCTTAGTGGACAGGAGAAGAAGTGGGTGTCGTGTACCACGTCAGCTCAGTGGGCCAAGACAACTGACACCAACATCGGAGAGATGTCTGGGTCAACGGGCAGGCAGCTCAAGGAATGAGAGATACAGGGGCCACCATCTCTTTGATTCAGCCTCACCTTGTTCCCCCCTCTGGCTGCACTGGACAGACCCTCGCTGTAGGGGTAGCGGAAGGTGCTGTTCTGAGGGTTCCTACCGCCTGGATCCATTTGGACTGGAAAACCGACGCCCGCAATGTAGAAGTGGGGGTTATGCAAAACATCCCTGCCGAGGTCCTGTTGGGAAATGACCTCGGCCACCTTGTCTCTGCCTTTTTGGGGAATACCTCTCCAGACACCTGCCCTGTGACTACCCACCAGCAGGCCAGATGCCAAGCCACCTCACCAACTCTGGGGACCCAGGTAAGACCTACTGCCCGACTCCTACCTTACCCCAACTAACCATCCCCACTAAACCTGAACTTGCTGACACCCCCTCCTGGGCCACCCCTTCCGACTTCGCCAAAGAGACCTTGAGCAACCCCTTATTGATACTGAGTAGGTGCTGATGCCCAGGGCCTCGGAGACGAACGGTTGGTGGGAGGGCGAGCTCCTGTACCGGATCTCCAAGAGGAGAAAAGGTTTGGTGCCCAAACGCCAGCTGGTTGTACCGAAGAAGTTTCGGTCCAACCTGCTGAAAATAGGGCATGACATTCCCTTAGCCGGCCACTTAGGAAAACAAAGGACCCACCACTGCTTGACTCAAACCTTCTTCTGGCCAGGCATTACAGCCGATATTAAGGAATACTGTAAATCCTGTGAGGTTTGCCAGAAGGTAGGAAAGACGGGAGATCATACGAAAGCCCCCCTCCATCCCCTGCCCATTATTGATGAACCCTTTAGCCGAGTAGCAGTAGACATCATGGGGCCATTAGCTCGGCCCAGCCCCTCAGGGAAGAAATACATCCTTACGGTGGTAGACTATGCCACCCAATACCCAGAGTCAATCCCCTTGGCCAATATCCAGGCGGAGACCATAGCAGATGTGATATGCTCTGGATATTCACCAGGGTAGTCTTTCCTCAGGAAGTGGTTTCCGATCAGGGAACACAGTTCACTGT
Source organism: Bombina bombina (assembly GCF_027579735.1). Classification (NCBI taxonomy): domain Eukaryota; kingdom Metazoa; phylum Chordata; class Amphibia; order Anura; family Bombinatoridae; genus Bombina; species Bombina bombina. The sequence goes on from NC_069500.1 coordinate 1,280,112,652, forward strand.
GGAAATCACTCAACAACTCTGGAAGTTGTGCGGGATTAAACCCCTGCACAGCGCCCCTTACCATCCCCAGACAAGTGGGCTGTGTGAGAGGTTTAACGGGACCCTAAAGCAACTGCTTCGGACGTTCTCGGCCACTCACAGGGACTGGGAAAAATTCCTGCCGCATCTCCTCTTTGCATATTGAGAGGTGCCTCAGGAATCCACAGGTTTTTCCCCCTTTGAACTACTTTATGGTCGAAAGGTTAGGGGCCCGCTAGATTTGGTATGAGCCCACTGGGAGGGAGCCACAGGAGGAGAAGAACACTCTGTCATGGGGCCTCTCAGCACAAACAGAAGCGATGGTACGATCACAATGCCCGTACCCAAACCCTGATAGTGTGACAGAAGGTCCTCGCCCTGAAGCCTGTCAAAACAGACAAGCTACAGGCCTCTTGGCAAGGACCCTACCGGGTTGTGGAACAACTGAACAACAACACATACCTGGTAGCAAAGAGTTCAGATGAAAGAATCCGTCGGACCTTTCATGTGAACATGTTGAAGGCATACATAGAAAGACCCAGAGATGTGGCTGCTATCTCTGCGCCTGCAGTGGAGGACTCTGAAAGTCTTCCAATGCCAGAGCTGCCGAACCTACTGACACCCCCCAGGGGGGTGGATGACATATCCCTAGTGACATGTTCTCTACTGTCCCTGGGTTTACCACCACAGCCATCCACTGGGTGGAAACTCCAGGACAGACCCCCCTGTGACAGGCTGCCTACAGAGTCCCAGAGACCATCAGGGAAAGTATGCACCAGGAGCTCCGGGGAATGTTGGACCCCGGTGTCATTGAACCGTCCAAAAGTCCCTGGGCCTCCCCGGTAGTGTTAGTACCCAAGAAGGACAGAACTACCCGGTTCTGCGTTGACTACCATAGATTCATGGACAGAACCACCACTGATGCCTATCCCATGCCCCGAGTAGATGACCTGTTAGATCGAATCATCCGGGGCAACTTCCTGACCACCCTCGACCTATGCAAGGGTTATTGGCAAATTCCCCTCGACCCTGAGTCCATCCCCAAGTCTGCCTTCATCACTCCCTTCAGCTTATACCAGTTTAAGGTCATGCCGTTTGGAATGAAGAATGCCCCAGCCACTTTCCAAAGAATGATAGACTGCCTGTTAGATGGCCTCCAGGACTATAATAATATAATAAAAAAAATACTAAATTACAATAGAAAATACAAAAAAATTACATTACATTAATCTAATTACAGAAAATAAAAAACGCTAACATTACAAAAAATAATAAACAACACTATCCAAAATGAAAAAAATTAAACATAATCCCTATGAAAATAACCCCCCAAATAACATATATAATATATTAATATAATATAAAATATATATAATATATTTAATATTCTTAAGTGTGCTAACCCAACATGAAAATATTTTCAATATTTCACATTCCAATGTTACACACATAGCAGAATATGTTCTATGTATTTATAAATACATATTTCTACATATATCTGATGGCATTTTGGTACAATATATATCAATATACATGTTTATATATAGGTATAGATATATACATATATAGGAATATATATATATATATATATATATATATATATATATAAGAATATCTATTTAAAAATATTTTGAACATGTACCCCTATGTGCATTGAAATATTTACAGTAAATACACAGTATAACACTTTTTAAATAATAGTCGATAAGGCTGCCCAGAGGGCAGTCTATGTGTTGAAAATACAACCCCCAAGCTGCAAAAAATAAAAAATAAAGACAAAAATAAACAAAGCTATCAAAAATAATAAAATTAAACCTAAACTAATACCACTATAAAAATAAAAACACCCCTAATCTAATACTAAACTACCAATAGCCCTTAAAAGGGCTTTTTGTAGGGCATTGTCCTAAGTTTTACAGCTCTTTTACATTACAAACAAACCAAATCCCCCCTAACAGTAAAATCCCCCACCCACCAACCCCCCCCCCCCCCAAAAAAAAGAGCACTCAGCTCTTTTGCACTGCCCTTAAAAGGGCATTCAGCTCTTTTGAAATTAGCCCAAAAAACCCTAATCTAAAAAATCAAAAAACCCTAAAAAATGTAAAGAAAAAATGAACACTAAAGCCCCAAATAGGTACTCACGTTTTAATAAGTCCAGCGGAGAAGGTCTTCTTCCAGATGGGTCCATCATCTTCATCCACAGCGAAGGAGGCACAGAGCGGAGGTCTGGAGCGGTCTTCCCAGAAGTGGCGCTCCTTGGCGGCAGTCATCGGCAGTGGTTGTTCTCCTCAGCAAAGACAGTCCTCGGCAAAGGCGTGGAGGTTCTTCTTCATGCCATTTTCCGCCGCACACTGAAGATTGAATTCAAGGTACCCCATATTTATTATTTAATATATATCTATACCTATATATTAGCATGTATATTGATATATATTGTACCAAAATGCCATCAGATATATGTAGAAATATGTATTTATAAATAAATAGAACATATTCTGCTATGTGAAGAACATTGGGATGTGAAATATTCATATTTTCATGTCGGGTTAGCCCTTATGTTTGCAAGTGAGTAGGGTTTAGCTTTTTTCCACTTTCTTTGCTTTATTGGATTCTGAGGGGGAATATGCTATAGCGTGCATGATATTTTAAGCTTTTTACACACATTTGGTTATCACTGGTGTGAAAGCAGTTTACTTTCTACTTGTAATATGAATGCTACCCAACGTGTGCAAAAAAGCTTACTTCAAGGAAAGTTAGGACTCGAGACAGAGCATTTAATACTGCTCCACTTGTAATCTGGCTCTTAATGGGTTATGTTTTCAAAGAGCAAAACCAGCTAGTTAATATACAAAAATAAACCTAATAGAACAATTTCTCAGTAAAAAAAAATGGATTGAAATGGGTTTGAAAATGAAAATCCATTTGATACATATAGCACAACCATTCTAAAGCGTTATAATATGCCTATAATATAATGCATATGCCTATGTATTTTCATTGACCTAGATAAGAATTATAATAAGAATTATTAGTGAAACTCAAATTTCTCAGCAGCATTGCAACTTGAAAATTGTGTAATTTAAAGAGATTTGTAACCACCCCTCATCACAGCTTTTGGTTGAGAGGTCAGCTTCATTATAATTAATGCTACGGTATCTATTTCTCAGTACTTAACTTCTTTTCAATTTCAAGGATACCAGCATGACTAAAGCACCTTCTAAACATTAAAAGTAACAAAAAATAACAAAAAAATACATTTTGTGAGCTTTGAAACGTAACCAAGAGATGAGATGACAATAGCGTCTTTATGAAATCTGCAAACTTGTACAGGGTTTAGGGGAAAAATCCAGGCAATGCCTTAAGTATGCCCGAATGTTAAAGAACAGCCCCTGGCTTGCTTCTCAGAGGCTTCTTTGATGGTCTTCGTTCTATCACGTCAGAATTCTTTACCCTAATACAACAGACATGAAAATATTTTACATTTACGAAAATTTACAAAACCGTTTGCAAGTTGTATACCAGTTGCAACTGATATACATTCTAAATTTGCAGCTAATACAAATTAAACTGAAATATTTTCATTACAATGTATCTTGCATTTGCATTTAGTTTAGTATGCATTACTTTTTTGTCAGTTAAATAAGTGTATTTTGAATTTTGAGCAAATTTCAACTGCATACAGCTTGCAAGATAAATCAGTTAGACCTGCTAGTAAAAGATGCTTAGAGCGTATCATGAGAATTGTAAAAGATATTTTGGGAACGCCCCTATACAGCCCAGGGAACTCCCCTAACCCCCTAATTTCTGAAACTGATAGATTTTTTTAACATAAAACAAATAAAAATTACAATGTCATTGGAAACAAAAATACACAGAAATATACAAAGTATGATCTTAATTTGTTAAAGTAACACAAAAACTCATTGCTGTATATATATATATATATATATATATATATATATGCATAGGAAATTAGCACATCTAGGCAAGATTCCCCGCTTGTTTTTTCCCAGAAATACCTCATATACAACGTTACCAATGCACAAGAGAATTCTGGGTAAAATATGCAAATTTGATATGCAAATTCTCAGGCTTTTTGCTTCAAAATACTGTTTTAACACAGCTATCCTTTTAACTGGATTATTGCAGCAAACCAGAAATCACTCACTAGACAGCCTGTTTCGTTCTTTTTGGAACTCATCAGTAGGAGATGTGCTAATTTCCTATGCAAATATTTATATTGATTTAATTTTGAGACATGGAGGATTTTAATTTCAGTTTTTTATCTCCCCCCATAATTTTAATGAATTTTAGTTTAACCTTGAAAGTAGCTTTACCAATAGAGCAACCAGAAATCTATCTCCTACTGATGAGTTCCAAAAAGAATGAAACAGGCTGTCTAGTGAGTGATTTCTGGTTTGCTGCAATAATCCTGTTAAAATGATAGCTGTGTTTTTTTTTTTTTTTTTTTTTTTTAATATCTTTTTATTATTTTATATGATTACAATTACATATATATAAGGACAAGGACATTCAATATCTATGTTGCACAATTTCCATAATTCTTAGTCCTTGTCTTTCCTAACAGGTTCACTTATAATCAACATTCTTGGAGTTCCCCTTTTGTTGCACCATCTAGCAATCTGAGGGGCAACAAACAAACTGAAAGGAAAAAAAAAAAAAAAAAAAAAAAAAAAAGGAAAAGAAAAGAAAAAAAAGAAAAAACAACCAAGAAAAAAAAAAAAAGAATTAACAGGGGTAAAGAAAAAGGGAACACTAAAATAAATACAGTGCGGGCTTGCAGAAGGATACTTAGAATCCTTTCATGCATATCCTCATATTTGTTTCTGGTGTGACCGAGGGTAGAGGCGGGAGCCCATGCAGTCCAGAGAGATATATCTTGCGGGGTATTTTATAGGAGCCTACTCCAATTATTCGGTAGCTCATTATTAATTATCCAGGATTTAACTGTGTTAGATCTAACTAAGGGTTTAATAATTTGAAGTTGGGTGCTTAATGGCTGGGCTTCAATTATTTTTAGCCATTTACGAAAGAATCTCTTGATAGGTTTCTCTGCATCGCTACAAATCTCATATTGCTCCAATATCATTTGGTTCATCATCTCTTTTACAAATTGCCTAACACTGGGTGCTTTTGGTGATTTCCAATTAGCTAGTATCAGTGCTCTCCCTTGGAGAAGTGCTGTATTGATCAAGTAAGGATTCTCGTGCCAGTCTATTCCCTTATATAAGAGGAGCACCATTTTACTATTTATTTGGAGTTTTTGGTTTAACCACTTATTAAGCCAGTATATTATCTGCTGCCAAAATTGGCAAATTTTTGGGCAGCTATAAAGACAATGTTCCAAGTCTGCGTCTTTGGCACTACATTTATAGCAAACTATCTCCATATTATTGTACCATCTTGCTATTTTATTAGGAGTTATATATAACTGATTAATTATCTTAAAGTGTGACTCTCTCCAAGTAGTAACCTTAGTTGTCTTGACTACTATCCTAAGACTATCTGAGAGTTCTGCCCTTGTTTGTAGAGGATAAAGTCTCCCCCATTTATTTTCCAGTGTCTGAAATTGTGTTTCTATTTTATGTTCCATTTGGAAGTTATAAATCAGCCTAATTGCATATTTCTTCTGTGCGAAAATTCTGATCACTTTATCTAGCCCTCCTAGGGACCAATCTTTCCCATGCCTGACTTGTTGTTCATTGTAGAAATGCCTGATTTGTAGATAGGCAAAAAAGTCTGTCTTATGCAGCTGATATTCCCTACTTAATTCTTCAAACGATTTGATTATATGTATTGCATTATCCTCAAGCTGTACCAGATTAATGATGCCCTTCCTGCGCCATCTATGGAAAACTCCATATCCGCTACATCCTGGGTTGAATTTCGGATTCCCTAAGATCGGCAGATATCTGGATATGCACATATTAACTCCTATTAATTTACCTAGTTTATGCCAGGCCACTATTACGTTGTTAAACGTTGACCTCTGCAAGATTCCTTTTGGGAGATTTTTTATCTCACAGTGTAGGAGTGCTTTGGGCACATATGGGGCACATATATCTGCCTCTAATGCTCCACATGTCACAAAGTCCCCCTCAATAATCCAATCCATAGCATATTTCGCTATAGCAGCTAGATTATAAAGTTGGAGGTTAGGTAACGCTAATCCCCCAGCTTTGAATGGGAGAGTTAGTATATCTGCTGAACATCTTGTTTTTCCTCCCGCCCATATAAACTTACTGCACATCCTATTGAATCTAACACAATCTTTCTGTTTGACTATAATAGGGATATTCTGCATGAGATATAAGATACGCGGGAAGATTATTGTTTTAATTAACGTCACTCTAGCTGTAATATTAATAGGCAGCTCTCTCCATCTCTTACAGTCTGCAATACATTTATCCAAGCATGGGGTAATATTCTTGTCATACCAATGTTTCGGGTTTTTAGTAATGATTAGACCTAGATACTTGATCTGATCTACTTCTCTAAAGGGACATCCTTTATGATTCTGATTTACACCTCGAAGCCACATAATTTCTGATTTGTCTACATTCACTTTATACCCTGAAAATGAGCTAAAGTGACTTATAATCTTTAAAAGTTGCTTAATACTCTTTGAGGTGTCTGAGATAAATAATAAAAGATCATCTGCAAATAGCGATAGAACTATCTTCTGTTGAAAAATTTTGATACCTTCTAATTCTTTCCTTAACCTAATGGCTAATGGTTCTATTGAGAGATTAAAAAGCATGGGTGATAGTGGGCACCCTTGTCTTGTGCCTTTTTTAAGCGTAATATCTGGTGTAGTTTCATTATTAATAATTAGATTGGATGTCGGATTCCTATATATGAGTTTTATAAAAGACTCAATATTTCCTTGCACTCCGAACTTCTCTAGTACTGTGAATAGATGATCCCAGGTTATGGCATCGAAGGCTTTTTCAGCATCTATTGCCAATACAGCTTGATCTGACATATCTTTACTTAGGTTTTGTTTAGCCTCTTGAAAGCATTGATCTAGAGTAATAAGTACTTTTCGAATGTTTCTAGCTGGGTTGCGTCCAGTCATGAAGCCTACTTGGTCAATATGGATAATTTTATGTAAACATTTTTTAAGTCTATTAGCTACTATAGTGGTTAAAATCTTATAGTCGCTGTTCAGCAATGAAATCGGTCTATAAGATCCAGGGTTTTCCGGATCTCGACCTTTTTTCAGGATTAATGTAATAGAGGATGCCGCAAAATATTTAGAGTGCATTTCCCCTTTTAAGAAGTAGCTATTAAAAAGATTGGTGAGGGTGGGCGTAATCTCAGCGGATAACATTTTATAGAATTCGGCTGGTAACATATCAGGGCCCGGTGCCTTATTACTTTTTAACTGGTTTATCGTCTGCGTTACTTCCTCCTCCGAAATCGGAAGATTCAGCCTATCTCTATCTATCTTTCCAAGTTTCTCAGTTTTTATTTGCTCCCAGAATTCTAATTTACACTGAGTATCCACTGAAGTACTTGTATAGAGTTCTTTAAAATATTTGAACATTGCTTCCTTCACCTCATTGGTCGTACTTACTCTATGTGGACCTACTTTAATGGCTGTTATATAGTTTCTTTGTCTCTGCATTTTAGTTAATCTAGCTATGTATTTGGCAGATCTTCCGTATAGGCCTCTATATTTAGCATTATCTTTCTTATCTTGCTGTATAATCAATTGTTTTGCAAATATCTCTTTCTCCTGTTTACTATTCTGATATTTAAGCCAGGTCTGAGGGTTAGCATTACTTATGTATGCTATATATGTGTTTTTAAGTTGGTTATTTAATTGGGACTCACGCTCCCTATTTTTCTTCTTCCATTTACACATATAAGCTTTAATAACTCCTCTGAAGTATGCTTTGGCTGCTTCCCAATATATCTCACATTTACCTATGGAGCCTCTATTGTAATATTTATATTCCTTCCATTTTTCTATAATATAATTATTAAAATGTATATTATGTACTAAGTGTCTGGGAAATCTGAGTCTATTTCCCCCCCCCCTAGTCTGAGCTATATTCTGGAGTTCTAATGTTATAATTGCGTGGTCGGAAATACTTATCTCTTTAATGTCAGTTTTCAAATTCAAGCCTAACATATTTTCTGAGATTAAAAAAAAATCGATTCTTGAGAGAGTCTTAAATGTTTTAGATAGACATGAGAATGCACGAATATCAGGGTTTTGCCTTCGCCATATGTCCTGTAATCTAAGTCCTTTCATAAAATTTTTAAAGAGTCTACCTTCTTTTCTAATATTCCTAGTTTGACTGCATTTAAGCCTATCTAATAGGGGTACCGGCGTCAGATTAAAATCCCCCCCTACAATAATGTTCTTCCCTATGTATTTGATCAATTTGTTATTCAATCCTTCCCAGAATTCCTCATCCATTTTGTTTGGGCCATAAACGTTACATATCACCACATTTAGATTATCCATTTGTACCTCCAAGATTATAAATCTCGCCTGGCTGTCTATTTCTCGATTTATAATTTGATATTCAGTATGCTTGTTAAAAAGAATAGCTACCCCTTTTTTCCTACCACAATATGGTGATGTTATTACTTCCCCCACCCATTTACTCTTTAGTTTCTCAGCTTCAGTGGGCTTTAAATGCGTCTCTTGTAATAGTACAACACTTGGCTTGAGTTTTCCTAATTCTTTTATAATTAATTTTCTCTTTGTAGGTGAAGTAATTCCACCTACATTCCAAGATAAGAAACTAATTTTCTCTGTCATCCTCTTTTTTTTTTTTTTTTTTGAGGCCAAAGCCCTCTTATCAGGGACATGGGCTTCTCTTCTTTTGCAACTACTCCCACCTCCACCCTCCGCCACACCAGACCACCACATCCTGCACGCAACGACTGTAAAATCAAATAATATAATAAAAGAAACAAAAACAGTGTTCCACATAGCATTCCATAAAGCTTTCACATAATAACTAAAAACATCAAAAACCACAACTTGTTTGGTCATCATGTTACCTTTACAGTATTTCGATTAATCTAAAATATTATCACAAACCCTGTTCTTGGCAAAACTCTTTAGCCTCTGTAGCTGTCAGAAGAGTCCTTACTGCACCGTTCATTTCTACACATATTTTGGCTGGATAAATCATCCACGCTGACCATTTAGCTTCAATAAGCTTGGTGCAGTAGGGAGCCATCTCACGCCTCTTATTAGCTGTTTCCGCTGAGAAGTCTTGGAATAGGAAGATCCTACTGTTAGCTATCCTAAATTCTTGTTGTTTACGGTAATGTCTGAATATATTAACCTTATCTTGAAAATTCAGCACTTTAATCATGATAGGTCTGCCCTTTAATTGTTCCTGATCTTCTCTCCTGCTGCCTATTCTATGTGCTCTTTCTATCTTTATCGGTAGCTCCTCCAAAGGTATCCCTAAACTTTGTGGTAAAGTTTTAGAAGCGAATATAATTAGGTCTTTGAATTCGATAGACTCTGGGAGCCCCACTATCTTGATGTTATTCCTGCGGGCTCTATCTTCCAGGTCTTCAATTTTATTTTGCATGGCGAGCATCTGTTTACTGTGTTGATGGGCTGTCTGGTCTACATTATGTACCTGGTCTTCTACACTTGATATCCTTAATTCTACTTCATTTAGCCTACTGGCAAATTGTCTTATTTTGTGGGATAAAATAGAGATTTCTTGTTTTATGTTGTTAAATTGTGGTAATAATAGATCTGAAATCTGTTGCAGGAGACCTTGTGAGTCTGATACATTTACATGTGAATCATCTAGGTTGATTTCTGTCATTACGTCTGTACTTTTATTAGAGTTTTTTTTATCTTTGATTTTGGGGGGCATGGCTGGAGATTTTGTTTTAATATATTTGTCCATATATAAGAAAGTATGTAATAAAAAAAGGACAGTCTTCGTGTTAAATATCCGTATAGGATAGTGCAATATCTCTGTCTCTCCTAAACTAATGTCTTGGGGAGAATAAGGATCCTATTAACTAGGATCATTTGTGTCCAAATTATATTGTGTCAGTGCTTATAGGTGTGTTCAATAGTGAAGACAGCAAACCTTTGGTCAGTATACCCTGCTGGCCAAATTGTGTTTTTTTTTTTTTAGAGTGAAAAAAAGAAAACAGTGTATAAGTGCTATCAAGAGAAAAAGGATAAGGGAGAGAAAAAAGAAAAAAAGAGAGAAGAGGAAAATATAGAGAGAAAAAAAGAAAAAGCAAAGAAAGACCCCCTTTAAACTTGCCTTGCCCCTACCAGTCTGATTCTTTATCTATACAGATTTACTTGTTTTAGACCTGATTAAACTCAATAGCTCAGAGCCCTGTAGCCCTGCTTTATCTGTTTTAGGAGCTTTCTAGTCAATTAGATTCTTTTCAGTTTACAGAGTATCTAGCCCTTATAATTTGATTCTTTCACTGATATCTTATCCCCAGCTATGATTTGCGGAGGAAAACCATACTGCATTTACTTATCAGACCCCTTATTTAGGTACAGTGATTCTATACTTTAAGGTGTATACAGCCCCTCTATAATAACTTCACAAAATAAGCAGTGGAGCACATCAGCCTAAACCTTTACAAGCTGCTATCTAATGAAATTTTATACTTGCTCACCAAAAAGAGCTTTTACCTCTTATGCATATATAACCTCTTCATATACTTGCTAGAGATACCATATAATATCGATATATATAAATTGCATTACTTCAATATACATCACAATAGTATAGCAATATACATCACAATAGTATAGCAAAATGTCTCTTTCAATAAGGCACACCAGAGAACAAGGAAAAGAGGATAACAGAAAAGGAAACAGAGAGTCTGTTTTCTAGGGAGGCGCCCTCTTTTCTTTTGGGTGACTTCTTTCTCTGGGCTTCTAAACCTTAGTGTTGGTCTCCATAGACTATAGGGTCCTTAGAATCCTTATAACAGTTCTGACAGGCAATCCCCTGTATCTTGGATGTTGCTTACTCTGGAGCTTACAAGTTAATTCTTCCTTCCCAACTCTCTAGCCCGCTACCATCTAACAGGGCCTGTCCTTTTACCACATACTGATACACGGGTCAACTCCACGAACTGCCCTTTTAAATAGAATCCTTTGTAGATGGGTTGGAGATCCCGCACCCCCTGGAGTTTAATATAGTCCAATAAAGTCTCTTTGGCCAAGACTACCACTGCTGACCCCTGTAACCAGGCAGGACTGGTCTGCTGTGGATTTTGGTCTTGCCTAATTCACTTTATCGCACTCCCCGGTGGTCAAAACTTTTACAATTCCAACTGTTTATAGATATAGATGTCAGTTACAAGCCCACCCGGGGGTAAACATATATGGCATACCTCAGCAGCTTTTAACCAGTACTTGCGCTTACTGCCGATTGTCCTCCTGGGGGTGCCTGGGCCGTGCTTACTGCTGTTGTCCCGCAATTCTGTGTGTTGGACCGCTTTTTTCCTCCTCACTGGTGGCTTCTTAATTAGGAATTTTCCTGTTCAGGTTCGCAGTCCTCCTACCGGCTCTGAGAACTTCTGGCGCCGCTCTCTCCTTGAACCGGCTTGTGATCACTTTGCCTCCCAGTATTATGTCAACTTGGTCTCCCGGCAAGATTCCTAATGCTCCAAACAAGTGGCCGTGGCGAAGTCGGCCAAAACGCCTGCAGTAGACTTCCGGCGCCTAGCAAACCACAAATGCTAGTTTGCACGCCCGATCTGGAACCACTATCCTCCAAACAAGGGCTTTTGGCGCTGCGGTGCTTGAACTCTAGCTTAGGGTGCTCCGACGGCGTGCAAGCTGCCGTATCCTCTAAGCTCCGCCCCGGAAGTCTTATTCCGTTCACTTGACTGAAAGTCTGAGGACAAGGTTAGAATCCTCGAAACGTCACTTTGATAATAAAAGATGTGATTGCTTTATGATGTTAAGTCCTGGTGAGTGCTCTTTATTTATGGGATTGTAAAACAGCAAACTGTGGCATTGGATGCACCCCGGGCAGCTGTGATATAACAGAGTGAGTGCAGAGTTCAACTGGAAGTTTGAAGAAAAGTGCTCTATTCGCAGAAAACACAGATCGCCCTCTGAAGGGGTAGAAAAGGATAATGGACTCCAGGCAAGTTTAGATAAAAAGTCCATAAAGCTTTATTGGGTAAAAACGGATGCCTGAACATGTATCCATACATAAGAGCCAGCAGAAACAACAATCAGGTGTAGAGCTGATCTCCACGCAGACGCGATTCGTGCCCATGCGCACTTGTTCACTGCTATATATATATATATGTAAATGCATTAAAATACAAAAGAGAAAGTGCAAATCTTAAATGTAATGAAACTTAATGGATCCAATCTGAAGTCTAAACTAATTTAAAATACAAAGCACAAATTGTAAATGTAACAAAACTCTCATGTAATGCAATACTATATTGAACTAGGTTTGACTATCTTTCACAAACAGAAATGCAGAGAATGCCACTTACAAAACAATATAAATTTGCCTGTCTAGAATTTTTTGAGAGATCTCTCAGTGCTGGAGGATCATTTTAGATCATCTTTTCTAACCAGAGAGCTTTATGTGATGTATTTCATCTCGCTGAGACTCCCAGGTTCTGCCATTTATCTTTTAGTATTCAATGAGTTCAGCCTCTGTAAAGTCTGCACTATAATTTCTCTTCAAGCAGGATAATCTTTGATAATCAGGCCATAGAAGAGAGTCTATAAATACTTCCTAATGCCCCTTTATCTATACTATAACTGCATTTATAATGCGTCCGTCAGTGTTGCCAGTTGCGCACACATCCTCAAAGGAATGTTGGCAGTATGAGGCAGCCAAAAGAATGTTGGCTGCATGTGCAGCCAAAAGAATTCACCTGAATGCAGCAAAGCTGCATCCCGGTGGATACTGAAAATGGCAGGATGGTGAAAGAATCCACCTTGTAACTATAGAAGAAGAACACAAAAATGTAATTCCTCTGTTACTGGAAAAACATTTGAAATCAAGTATTACATGTAAAATCAATAATGTTATATACCTATTGCAGTGTGGATGTAAAAGTCAATATTTAGGACACACGTCCAGGTTTCTAAAAACAAAAATAATGGAACATCTTAATAAAATAGAAAAAGATGAATATGGACTACCTCTGCACTGCAATAGGTGTAATCTTTTCAAAAAAGAAACCTTTCTGTGTCTGGGGATAGAAAAAGTTAAAACTCATTGGAGAGCTGATGATATGGCTAAAGAGCTAGACCAAAGATAGCTAAGATGGAGTCACACACTCAAAACTTACTCTCATTGGAGTCTAAATAAAGACACTAAAATTGACGCTTTATTTCAAACCATCTCCACTTATAAACACATTTACCTGTCATTATATAGAATATAAGTTGTCTTTAACCCCTTAATGACCACAGCACTTTTCCATTTTCTGTCCGTTTGGGACCAAGGCTATTTTTACATTTTTGCGGTGTTTGTGTTTAGCTGTAATTTTCCTCTTACTCCTTTACTGTACCCACACATATTATATACCGTTTTTCTCGCCATTAAATGGACTTTCTAAAGATACCATTATTTTCATCATATCTTATAATTTACTATAAAAAAATTATAAAATATGAGGAAAAATTGAAAAAAAAAACACTTTTTCTAACTTTGACCCCCAAAATCTGTTACATTTCTACAACCACCAAAAAACACCCATGCTAAATAGTTTCTAAATTTTGTCCTGAGTTTAGAAATACCCAATGTTTACATGTTCTTTACTTTTTTTGCAAGTTATAGGGCCATAAATACAAGTAGCACTTTGCTATTTCCAAACCATTTTTTTTTCAAAATTAGCGCTAGTTACATTAGAACACTAATATCTTTCAGGAATACCTGAATATCCCTTGACATGTATATATTTTTTTTTTTTAGTAGACAACCCAAAGTATTGATCTAGGCCCATTTTGGTATATTTCATGCCACCATTTCACCGCCAAATGCGATCAAATAAAAAAAAATCGTTCACTTTTCACAAATTTTTTCACAAACTTTAGGTTTCTCACTGAAATTATTTATAAACAGCTTGTTCAATTATGGCACAAATGGTTGTAAATTCTTCTCTGGGATCCCCTTTGTTCAGAAATAGCAGACTTATATGGCTTTGGTGTTGCTTTTTGGTAATTAGAATGCCACTAAATGCCACTGCGCACCACACGTGTATTATGCCCAGCAGTGAAGGGGTTAATTAGGGAGCATGTAGGGAGCTTTTTGGGGTAATTTTAGCTTTAGTTTAGTGTAGTAGACAACCCCAAGTATTGATCTAGGCCCATTTTGGTATATTTCATGCCACCATTTCACCGCCAAATGCGATCAAATTAAAAAAAAAACGTAAAATGTTTCACAATTTTAGGTTTCTCACTGAAATCATTTACAAACAGCTTGTGCAGTTATGGCACAAATGGTTGTAAATGCTTCTCTGGGATCCCCTTTGTTCAGAAATAGCAGAAATATATGGCTTTGGCGTTGCTTTTTGGTATTTAGAAGGCCGCTAAATGCCGCTGCGCATCACACGTGTATTATGGCTAGCATTGAAGGGGTTAATTAGGTAGCTTGCAGGGTTAATATTAGATTTAGTGTAGAGCTCAGCCTCCCACCTGAAACATCAGACCCCCTGATCCCTCCCAAACAGCTCTCTTCCCTCCCCCACAAAACAATTGTCCCCGCCATCTTAAGTACTGGCAGAAAGTCTGCCAGTACTAAAATAAAAGCTATATATTTTTTGTTTTGTTTTTTTAAAAAAAGCATATTTACATATGCTGCTGTGTACGATCCCCCCTTAGCCCCCAACCTCACTGATCCCCCCCCAAACAGCTCTATAACCCTCCCACTCTAACTTGATAGGCGCCATTTTGGGTACTGGCAGCTGTCTGCCAGTACCCAGTTTAGAAGAAAAAATGTTTTTATTTTTAATTTTGTAAGCATTTCTGTAGTGTAGCTTCCCCCCACACAAAACCAACCCCCCACCCCTCCACGATCTCTTTTTGTGCTTTTGCACAAACAAGATTAGGCCACTTATTACTTAAAAAAATTTCCGTAGTGTAGCGGTTCCCACCCGCTCCCGCCCCGTGCACGCGCCCGCCCGCCACCCTCCGTGCACGCGCGCACGTCCGTGCGTGCCCCCGGCGGTGCCGCCCCCGATCCCACCCCCCGTGACTTAACACAGCACACCGATGGCCGCCCACCCGCCTCCCAAATCGGCTCCCACCCACCAACGATACCGGCCATCGATGTCCGGTGCAGAGAGGGCCACAGAGTGGCTCTCTCTGCATCGGATGGCCATGTAAGGTTATTGCAGGATGCCTCCATATCGAGGCATCACTGCAATAACCGGAAAGCAGCTGGAAGCGAGCAGGATCGCTTCCAGCTGCTTTCCACACCGAGGACGTGCAGGGTACGTCCTAAGGCGTTAACTGCCTTTTTTTTGAGGACGTACCCTGCACGTCCTCGGTCATTAAGGGGTTAATATTCTTAGGTGTTTTTAGAATATTCTCTCTTCTATAAAGTGAATATTAATTGAGTACGTTTTTTGGACATATTTGCTGTCTTTATATAAATAACTAGATACTTTGTATTTTTCTACTTTATGGGATCGTTATACAATTAACTAGATATTTTGTACATTGTTGCTTTATGCATTCTTTGTATGTCTAGCCATTCATTTATGGTGATAGAGTGAAATCAATGATATCATGGATATTGTTCACGACATTAATGCTTCTTTTCTTATTCCCAATGTTATTTAGTTTAAAACAGCATACATAGCTGATGATAAAACAGCACTTCTCAAAATGGGACGTTTTCGATTGGACATGATTGAACATGTGACCAAACAGAACAAGCGGACCTGATTGGAAACTGGTACAAAGAAACAGCTCAAAAAGGAACTGAATTATTTTACTCTTAAGGATTGGTTAAGAATTTTTTAAATATAATGAATTTGATTGGTCGCTCTTTTTTTGTATTTAATTAGCGTTTCTGAATTTTTTTTTATATTTATATGTTGTGTAACATAAATAGTTTATTACTTAGATAGTGTGTTCAAAGATATTAGGAAGTCTTTTTAATTTGTATTTTTATGGGAACATGTGTAAACACATCCCCAACCAATGGGATCACGTGTAGCGTCTTTTATTTTGTATTTAAGACCACCTGTGTTGTGGTAAGGTATGCTACAGATTGTAAAGCAAATTATCTGTGAATGCTCTTGAAAAAGACTGCACTGACTGTTAAAACGTGTTGGGAAAATAAATGCTGCTTTTTATCAAAAGCTTGTGAAAATCTTTTTTCTTTCTTTGAACAACTGAGGAGCCGTTCATCTCAATCTATACTGTGAGTATCTACACTTTATATCATGGTGTATGGATACAATATTTCAGTGCCACATCGTTTCACTTTGAGGAAGTTGTGGAACATACCCCAGTGAATCATTGAAAACCTTTGGTGAACAAGCGCCTCCCTCTGCACACACATACCGATCGAACAGCCTTTGGGAGAGACTGTGGGATGGCAGCAGTTCAAGAAACCAAAGGGGAGTACATATCTATATTGTATATTGTTTTTAATAAATGTATGGATTCCGTATCACCGCTGTCCAGTAAGGGGGTATGACACACACATACAGAGTATTTAGGTTTTAGATATCCGGGATAGTTATATATCATGTCCATTGTGGATTTGCATTACATGTTTGTGTCTATATTAATATCTGAAGTATATCCTTGTCCCACTACCTTTGTAACACATTGGCTGTGATAATAATTATTATCTGACTACCCCCATCGCTCTGATAGTTCATTTACATTACTAGCCCCAATAGAGACAGCAGGCACTATATTTTCCAGGTAATGTTATGGTGAACACTTGTCCCTATAGGAATATAGCTGTGCTCACAATACACCACACCAGTAATAGTAGACTGACACTCGCTTCTACTCTAGATATAACATGTAGATATGACATTGGTAGTACGCTTTCTGTGATCACTGTTGAGCAAGCATCCATTGCTATTTCCACTGCTAACAGTAGGTTGCCATTTTTTGTACATTCATGTAACTGCTATCTACCCTCTAGCACATAATTTTCACTTTGTTTTTCTCCTTTTTTGCTAGCTATGGGCATTCTGCTAATAGAAAATAGGTTGTGATAACTACATATAAGATGATGTTTTAATAAATATTATTCACATCTGGATCCGTTGTTTTAACCCCTTAACGGCTCATGTCGTACAGGGTACGTCTTACACAAACTGGTCTTTAAAGACCAGTGACGTACCCTGTACGACGTAGGTGTTTAAAGCAGTTTTAAGCAATCCTGATCACTTCCAGCCACTTTCAAGGTATTGCCGTGATGCCTCGATATTGAGGCATCACTGCAATACCTTTTCTGGCACACCGATGCAGAGAGGGCCACTCAGTGGCCCCCTCTGCATCGGCCAGCGATGGTGCCGATCGTTGGTGGGTGGGAGCAGCTGTAGGGAGGAGGGTGGGCAGCCCATCGCTGGGAAACTTCCGCCGGATTAGTGCCCGGTGCGTGCACTAGCCATAATACACGTGTAATGCGCAGCGGCATTTAGCAGCCTTGTAATTACCAAAAAAGCAACGCCAAAGCCATATATGTCTGCTATTTCTGGACAAAGGGGGTCCCAGAGAAGTATTTACAACCATTTGTGCCATAATTGCACAAGTTGTTTGTAAATAATTTCAGTGAGAAACCTAAAATTTTGAAAAATATAATGATTTTTTTAATTTGATCGCATTTGGCGTTGAAATGGTGGCATGAAATATACAAAGATGGGCCTAGATCAATACTTGGGGTTGTCTACTACACTACACTAAAGCTAAAATTAACCATAGAAGCTCCCTATATGCTCCCTAATTAACCCCTTCACTGCTGGGCATAATACATGTGTGGTGCACAGTGGCATTTAGCGGTCTTCTAATTACCGAAAAGCAACGCCAAAGCCATATATGGCTGCTATTTCTGAACAAAGGGGATCCCAGAGAAGCATTTACAACCATTTATGCAATAATTGCACAAGTTGTTTGTAAATAATTTCAGTGAGAAACCTAAATTTTTGTTTATTTGATCGCATTTGGCGGTGAAATGGTGGCATGAAATATACCAAAATGGGCCTAGATCAATACTTTAGGATATCTTCTAGCAAAAAATATATACACGTCAAGGCATATTCAGGAATTCCTGAAAGATATCAGTGTCCCAATGTAACTAGCGCTAATTTTGAAAAAAAGTGGTTTGGAAATAGCAAAGTGCTACTTGAACTTATTGCCCTATAACTTGCACAAAGAACATGTAAACATTGGGTATTTCTTAACTCAGGACAAAATTTGGAAACTATTTAGCATGGGTGTTTTTTGGTGGTTGCAGATGTGTAACAGATTTGGGGGTCAAAGTTAGAAAAGGTGTTTTTTTCCATTTATTCCTTGATATTTTATAATTTTTTTATAGTAAATTATAAGATATGATAAAAATACAGGTATCTTTAGAAAGTCAATTTAATGACGAGAAAAATGGTATATAATATGTGTACAGTAAATGAGTAAGAAGAAAATTACAGCTAAATACAAACACAGCAGACATGTAAAAATAGCCCTGGTCCTTAAGGGAAAGAAATTGAAAAATGGCCTTGTCCTTAAGGGGTTAAATAATTTGTTTGTTTGTTTGTATCATTATGGGATGTATTGAATTACTATGAGATGTATAGCACTGACGTGGTTTACACAGCTTGTATCTGGGTCACACACATGCTTTTATTAGGCATTAATTAGACTAAAGTTCTACTCACACATTTGGATACTTTGTATTTAACATTGCATCAATGTTATTTTAGAATATTTTTAGATTGTATAGGTATGTTTTTTAACTTGCTTTGTAATTATGTGTTAACCTTAGGGTTGCTATGACAACTGCTTTGGCTTTTTTTTACTAGGGAGAGGGGCCTATATGGTATTTAAGTTGTATTTCCCCTTGTATTTGTTAGTCTGATGAAGGGGTGCAAGCCCCGACATGTCACTGGAATAGAAATGTGTTGGAAGTCAAGCCCAGTGAGTGCTGTTTCCTTCTACATATATTTGAACTTTTACTCAGCGCCGTGGCTAGTGTATCCTGTTTGGGAGAGTGCACTCGTCTCTCTCTCTCTCTCTCTCTCTCTCTCTCTCTCTTTTATATATATACATACAGTATGTATGTATATATATATATATATATATATATATATATATATATATATATATTACAGTATGCATAACCATTTTTATTCTAATATTTTTAATATTTTATTTTTAATATTTCAAGAACACGCTTTAATATTAGTAATTCTTTATGTGTGCTAACCTGACACCGCGTTAGATCTACAGCATGAAATACAAATCGTGTTATGCTTATTTTAAATTCCTACGTTCTTCACATAGATTTTGTTTTAATTTTATTATTAAATATATATTTCTATATATATATCTGATAATGTTAATGTAAACTAGATATCTATAGCTATATATATATAGGAATAGCTATCTAGGTATATATAAAAATAAAATTTCTGTATGGGAAGAACATTGGAATGTAAAATATTCATAACTCCTGTCAGGTTAGCACGCAAGTGTTTGGTTTATTCTTTTGCACTCTACATTGAAGGGGAGAATAAGTTAACGTGGTTGCGATATTCAAAGTCCTTTGGTTAGAATGTCAGGTTTCGCTCACAGGCAAACCTTTTACTTTCAACTTGTAATACGTGTGCTACCCATTGTGCACAAAAATCTTTTATTGAGGTTTACACTCGAGCAATAGCGTTAAATACCGCAGCAATTTAAATCTATAGATTTTTTACCAAAAACATTTAGTTAAAATAGTTTTTAGTATTATCTTTTTTTCCCTCTAGGATCCATCATTGATTCAATCCATTATTTGACCACATCAGCACCTCACCTAGTAGACGAATGTGCTTGCATGGATAGTCTAGTCCATTAAAATGCTGTCTCCTACCTCTTTTACCAACCTATAAAGCTTATTCACAAGCTTCGTCTTCTGCCCTGCTTCTGTTCCATTGTTTATTTCTTTAAGGGGCTAAGCTTATTCTTGCAGCTCACTAGACACAAGCAACTAAACTGTAGATCACATGGCTGTGTGTATCACAGTCCTCTGATTACCTTTTATTCTGGGTTTCCAGGGAGAAGCATGCATGTTCACTGTCCCTTTGTTCATTGCTATAACAAATTAAGATTCTGCCCCCACCCAGAACTACCAAATATGTTTATTTCACAACTCATGTGGCTCCATGTACTAAGCCGTCAATTCATCCGTCATTTTAGACGCGGATAAACTCGCCGTTACTCGCCGCGGGCGAAATGGTGTCCGCTGTCACTATGTACTAATAATCCCCCAATAAATAGACAAGTCTAGCCCGCCGCGAGCAGTGGCGGATTATTGATAAATTTGACGCCTCGCTCGCCGCGACTAAGCTAATGTACTTAACTTTCAGCTGAATTGTCTGGCCAATTATTAACACGTGACATGCAAGGTGTCACGAACATCATAGTAGTCGCGGGAATAGAATTTTGCTCCTATAAAAGTTCAACTTATCTAAACAACTTTATTATTGTTCAAAATTTTTTGAAGAGTGATAACAGAGCGTTATTTTTGTAATATTTATTTACAATTTGGATATGGCTTCATCTGGATCTGATAATATATAAATATTAATATAAAAATAATTATAAAGATTGACAACTATACAATACAAATTTAAAATATAGATTACTCTTTAATTACAGTCGACAAATTTGGCGCAATTTATGTACATGGAAATGAGAGACAAATTAGACGCCAGTTATGCTGTACAATGCTGATATTACTGCCTTTTATATATGTCTAGACTGGCGTCTAGATTGACTTTCCTATTGTTTTGTACCTTGCCCGCTACCTAAAAGGTGGCGAGGCAAAAATAACGAGGTGGGAGCGGAAATTGTAGCGAGCGGACAAATAGATTTTTTAGTACATTCGTTTTTGGCGAGTTGGTGGTCAAATGTGTCTAATTACAGTGAAAAATGGAGAGGTAGCGAGGTTTGGCGGATAAGTACGCTCGCAATTTTAAAGATGCGAGTTTGAACATAGTTGACGACTTTGTACATATCAGTTTGCGAGTTTTGACGCGAGATTTGTTGCGGGTAGCTCGCTGACTGCTTAGTACATGGAGCCCATGATCTATTGAGTTATTGATAAAATGCTAAATAATCACCTTAAAGAAAACACAGATATTTTTGATTACAGAATGTGACAATGCAATAGGTAAAATTCATGTGAACTGTTAATATCAGATATGATTTTATCACTTACTAAATTAAATGTTACTGAGATTTCATGTTTTCTGCTACAGATTCATAGAGCTTTGTGAACTTGCAAAAAGACATTTGTTCTTTTTAAAGTTTGACATGTAATTACAAAGGTAAATATTTATCTTGGACTATTGGTTTCTCGACAGATAGTTGGCATTGTTCACAGTTTCCACAATTTCTCCCATGAAATATTATTTCTCTGTGCAACTTCTTTTTAATCTGAGCAAACATGGCATCTATTCAAGAACTAAAAGGGCAATAAACTATTTGTTGTACATATATATGCATATTTCAGCAATTAAGCACCACAGATATGTATAGAACAAATGCTTTTAAAGCATTTAACATTGTCATTTGTTAGTATGATTTTCAAGGTTTTGAAAAGTAAGAGCAGTTCAGGCATATACCCCTTCAAATACCTGGTGGAACTCATGAGCCTAATCTTCTTTATAATTGCCAATTAGTGTACATCTAAATAAGCTTGTGTCCAAAGACTTACTCAATTTGTAGACTCTACAGCCTCTCTTGGGTGAATGGAACACATTTACTTTTGTATTTTGCAGCAAAAAGCAAACAAAATATATAATTTAGCATAAACTGATGCATGGGGACAGGTTCTGTCTGAGGTCTGATGTTGGCATACAGATTGCAAAATGTTGGAGTAGGAAGTATGGTCTATGATCTTTTTGTGTGCTTATGGTGTTTTGGCTTGGGGTACTGCAACAACCCTTTGTCGCCGTTGTCCTCTTCATGCAGTCACCATATTTATATAGGGGTACTCTTGCACTCCTATTGACTGATTTTCAAACAAAAATATATAATTTAACATATGGCAAAAAATTAGTTTAGAGGACATAGGTCTTCTCTGGTGTCACATGTGGGCATGCAGCTGACATAAACTGATGCATGGGGACAGGTCCTGTCTAAGTTCTGCTGTTGGCATACAGGTTGCAAAATGTTGGAGTAGGAAGTATGGTCTATGATCTTTTGTGTGCTTATGGTGTTTTGGCTTGGGGGACTTTTGTGGACATCAAGCTGGCTGAAAATAAGTACATCTGGTCTGGTGTGAGCTTATAAATGCAATTGAATAAGAGTGCATGACACATACATATCACATAGGTTGCTCTTTGGCAAAAAATAAAAGAGTGCTGGAGAATACAACTGACCTGTTGGCACTCTGATCTCTGCTCACATGGCTATATGGTTAATGCTTGTGTATATGCATAATCTGGTTTGTGCTTTAATATGGAGGAGAAAAATAAGAGCACAGTAGTATACATTTGGTCTAGTGTGTGCTTAAATGCAGAGTTATAAATGCAATAAAATGAAGAGTATAGTAATATATATGTGTGGTTGGATGTAGGAAAATGCAAGTATATTGCAAAAATATTCTTAGTTTTTAACGTACTGACCCAATTTCAATGACAAAGAATCTTATTATTGGCCAGATTACGAGTGGATTGCTATCATTAGCACAAGTAGCAACTAATCCATATTCGTTGCACAAACTCACAGTAAGTTGAAAGTAAATGCGCCAGAGGAAACAGTTGCACTATTAAACCTAAACTGCCACAACCCTTTGTCGTCGTTGTCCTCTTCATGCAGTCACCATCTTTATATAGGGGTACTCTTGCACTCCTATTGGCTGATTTTCAATTTTCAATTCAAATCAGCCAATAAAATGAAAGCTTTTTCTATTGGCTGATTTGAATTTGAAATTAAAAATCAGCCAATAGAAATGTAAGTGCACCCTTATATAAATGGGCTACCTGTCAGGGTTTTTTTCCTGCTTTGTTTGCCATGTGCTGCTGGCAGCCATTTTGCTCACCTTTTCTTGCTGAATCTGGTGCAGAGTGTGTGATGCTGCTCATTTCCTGCACGCCCTATTATGGCCAGACTGTTGTACATCACCCATGTGAGACAGGTTGCAGTCTCAGAATTGTGATGTCATCACTTATTATTTAAAGGGCCTCTGTTCAGTATACTTTGCCCTTGTATTGTCTCAGACATGTTTGTGTGTTCCTGTGTTCCAGTTCTTGTGTATTACCTGGCTAGTCTGATTTCTCTTCTGGTTCCTGATCTCTGACTTGTTCCTGACTTTGCTGTTCTCTTAGTTCCTGATTCCGGCCTGTCTGACTACTCGCTTTGGTTCTTGACACGGCTTGTCTGACTACCAGCTCCGGTTTTGACTCCTGGCTTGTTATTTGACTTGTGGACTTTTTAATATTTTTGTTATTAATAAAGGTGTGATTATTTTTGCACTTCTCGTCTCAGTCTGATTCCTGGCACCCTGACACTACCTCACATATAAAATTCAATGAGTTACTGGTTAACACACAAAGAGGACGTAGTCAGTAGAATTTAAGAAGATGGATAAAGATAGAAGACTGCCGCTGGGATGAAGATAGTTAATATGGAAGTGAAAAATATTTACTTTCAACTTGTAATACAGGTAAAGTGCAGAAGTTGAGCAGAGTCAGCATGCAAGCGGGAGTGGTTATTACCCACTACAACATAACAGCCAATCAAGTCTCTTGACCCATTCAACCCCATTCATCATCACCTATTTCACCTCATATGATCTCCCTCTATAACAATCTCCTTAAGTCCAGATCCCCTGCCATATGACTGTGTCACCACTTCTCTCTTATATCAACCCTAAGCAGATAACTTCCTCTTCAAAACAAAAAAAAAACTCTTAATTATTAGCGATTACAGATCATGATAGAATTAACTGTGGTGGGAGTGATTAGAATTGTTACTTTTTGATCCCAGCACTTAGGCTGGCTAAATGTTGTATGACAGCAAAAACCTAAGTTTATGTTAGCCCTGTTTTTTTCATGTATTAATTAATGTATTTATAAACTAATACTTATGTTCTTTATTTTTTATTTAGTAAAAATTTAGTAAAACTTCCTGCTTGAGTATTATGTATAGACAATTGTATATCCTGTTTATACATGCAGAAACTTTCACACCATGTAATTTTTCCACTTCAACAGTTATTTTTGATATATATTTAATTATTATAGGTTAAAGAGCAAGCAGAGAAATTGATTGCTTTGTGTTGGACGTTTATGAATGCATTATTTACAGAATTGTACTTCAAAGAGATCAATTTTATCACAAATATATATTTCACAAGCATATGGCTGACTGTTTTCTTCATTTTGTCCACTCTTTACTAAGAAAATGTTTGCATATTTTAGTAATTGAAAAAATAGAAATTTTCAATAAAGTACTGACCACTGCACATGAATACTCAGTTTACAAGTCTTAAAGAATGATCTCTTCCGCTTAGAATAGAATAGTGGACGATAAAATTGCAGATTTTGTCTTACTAAAAATTCAATTCAGCGCAAATTTGTGTATCATTCTACTAATGAAAAGCAAGGAGCATGGTGAATGTCAAGTGAGTGCCGCATTTTGTTTTGTCTTTTTTTTTTTTTTTTTTTTACTTTGAGGAATAAGGGGAAAACATGAAACATATAAGATAGAGAAAATGAATGGGTTCTATACATCCCTATTTATTCATGTTGGAACTACAAACTTTAAAAGTAACAGCTGCCCTTAATTTGTAAGGTAGTCCCCAGTGTTCTGTGCTCTCTGTTTAAGAAACAAAATGTGGAATTTAAGAAAATTGATTAATAGTAGGTATCAGCAGAATACATCTTTCAACATTAATCATCAGCTACAGGTATTTAGCTTTGTGGTCAAGATTTGCACTCTCAAATGATCCAACTTCTGATTTTGTAGCCATTAGATGTACTAGATATCCATAACTTGTGTTCAGTGCAGGACTATAGGAATCATGTATGCTTTTCTTTAAGAAATGATCTCCCTGATTAATTTATTTGCCTGTCTCACTGTCAAGGTGAAAACTTCTGCCCTCAGATGTAACTCAAACCATTGTTCTTCCCTATTTTGATATGCAATATAGTTGTTATATTGTCAGACAATTCAAGAATTGTCTATAGAATTTTGTACCTGCCTCAAGGGTCAACTCTTATTGACTCCCTCATCTTTGAGTTAGACTTAAGTGGTCATTTAGTTCCTCCATTATCTGGTTCATTTCTAAAGAACCATTACTTTCACAAACATGTAAAACAGTGTGCATCTGAATTTTATATATCTTCTCCTGATTTACATTCAGTATTCCTTGTCTTATTTAAAGAATTGCATATTTCCACAGATATGGAGAATCATCTTTCTTTTTTAAGTATAAAACCTACATATACCTATAACTTGCTCAAAAAACCTATACATGCAAGTTGTTTTTAACCTTTACTATCCTGTGGTTACAACACAAAAAAAGTATTTTTACTGTTGACATGAACATACAGTAAGATATTGATGTGTGCACCGACAGCACAACAGACCTCTGTAATTTTTATGAACAGCTGAAGTGTTCTGTAACTGCTTTTGTGGGAAAATTATAACTATTGGAAACTTTAGAAAGAAAAGGTACCTTTGGTTTAAAAGAGAGCATTAAAAACAGTTTCCTATGTGAAAAGAAAAAAGATCTATATGAAATATCAAACTCTTAACATCTGAAAGATGCTAATGTACTATATTTATTGTAATACTAATATTTATTGCTCTATATTCATTGTACCATAGATAGCCTCTTAATCACATGCTTTTTTATTCTCTTTTGAAAACAGGAGACTGCTAGTTCATGGAGCCATATAGATAACATTGTGCTCACGCCTGTGGGTTTTGCACAACACAGCTAAAATGCAAGTCAATAGATAATAAATAAAAAGTCATGTGATCAGGGGGCTGTCAAAAGAGGCTTAGATACAAGCTAATCACAGAGGTTAAAAGTATATTAATATAACCATGTTGGCTGTGCAAAACTGGGCAATGGGTATTAAAGCTATTATGTATCTTTTTAAACATTAATAATTTTTTAGTTGACTGTCCCTTTAAGCCATATGACATGGATACATTACTAATGCTATTGGCCGTTTGAATATTTAGGAGGTGCATTAAGATAATGGAGGCATACATATATACATGTCTGAAACAAAATGATTAAAGGTGACATATGTACTTATTCATAACCATATGTAGAAGTGATTTTTACTGTCTTTTGTCATTGTAATGTAATGTAAATGCAATGCTTTGGTCAAATACGTTTGCTCTTTTAAATGTACAAATACATTATTTTCAGCAGAATCCAGGTTTTCTTGACAGTCATATGCATTATATTAAATTATTATGTAGATACCATAGCTGTAAATGACAGAAGCGGAACTTCAGTTAGCTTTGAGATGCTATTTCTACATAACATAAAGATCAGAACTTGGAACATAACATGACTCTAACCACAATATTAAATTGTTAGCATAAAAAATGGAGTAAATGTGTTTTTAATGGAACTTTTTGTCAATATCTCTAGCTGTGAGAATAGTGTGATTAAAACAAATGCAATTTTTATTTTTTTGTAAAATTCATGCATTACCATTGAACAAACATGCATTACCATATAAACAAAGCAGACTTTTACTAAATAAAATTTAGAAGCTTATGCTTTCATATTGTCAGATTTTGTCCAGTAAGTGTATAAAATGGTTTACCAATGGGATTTCACGTGCTGTAGACTTTTTTAATGGGGTTTATAAATTGTTGCAAGAGGCTATTTAATGGGACATGAAACCCCAAATTTGTCTTTCATAATTCAAATAGAGCATACAATTTTAAACAACTTTCCAATTTATTTATATTTCTTAATTTGTTTTTGTTTATATTTAGTTTTTTGTGGAAAAGCATATCTAGATAGGCTCAGGATGTGTGAGCTAGCTGTAGATTGGTGACTGCACATATGTACCTCTTGTTATTGGCTTACCAAAGCGGTCATCAAACTCCCAATAGTGCATTGCTGCTCCATCAACAAAGGATTCCAAGATAATTAAGCAGATTTGTTAATAGAAGTAAATTGGAAAGTTATTTAGAATCGTATGCTCTATCTGAAAAAGACTGGTTTTCATGTCCCTTTAAGCTGTTTGGAGAACCTGTTTTATGATGGGAATTTGTTGATCAATCTTTAATTTAACATATGCAAATAAATGTCTAGTAACTCCAATGTAATAATATTAAATTAGTGATCATTGAGTTATCACGCATTTGAATTGACTAGCACCAAGAGATTGTCAGTTAGTTTTGCCAAGGTTTGCAACAGAACTTTATAGAAACAAAAGAGAAGAGACCAAAAGCAAAACTAAAACATATCCGTTAGTTAATTCAGTATTGATGGTGACTGCCTAATATTTTTTATGACATTTGCAATCTATAATTCCTTAAAAACTTCATTTATTTTATAATATTTATTGCAATCATAAAATAACATTACAACGATCGTATTTGACTTCATATTTTAAAGGGACATTAAGCACTTTGAGATGGTAATATGGTAATATAAAATGATACACTGTGTGTGTGTGTGTATATATATATATATATATATATACACACAGTCACAACAAAAGGGTTTTCACTTTAAAACGTTGGTGAGTGGTGAATGGTGAGCAAAATATCGCTTGTTCTAGGTTAATGTATATAAACAAACTGTAACCAAATACGGTCATAGGGCACTTGGCTGTGTTATCATGCACACGGGCAAATACGGGCAAATACACACATGGCAAGGGATATTATCACAAAAGGATATGGAGCAACTAGGTGCTCAAACAGCCTATGGCTGTTATCCCTTACCGCTCTGTAGTGTGTCCGGGTCCCGAACCTCGCTTCCTCTGATTGCCGGAGGCTCCGCTACAACCTTCTGCTGTATCTGACAACGTCGCTGTAATGCAAGGCGTGCAAACGTGCAAGGGGGCGTGTCCAATCAAACCCACAGTTACCGGAGTACTCTCAAACAGCTTGATCAGCGCAAAATTACAAGCTAGTCACCCAGCTCTCCTTGCTTCTGGATTTACTCTGGCACTGTGTAAAAACTTGAAAAAGTAACGAAGGCAATCCAGTGCAAATAAAAACAAGTCCTTTATTGAAGAAAGTTAAAAGGTTCCAGGAGTGTCCACATGTCCACATACAAGTTAGAAAGGCATCACAGGCAAACTGAAGGCTAACATGTTTCGGCTAGATAGCCGTAACCATAGCTAACTCAGTATACCTGGGGTGCCTATTTAAAAGCAAACCTTAAAGATAATTGGTCTATAAATTTACCAATGCCTGTTTAGCCTAACACACTAGTGTGGGATTAACCCTTAGTAGGTATTGCCTCAAATAAAAATAATCAAAACGATATAAAATTGGGACAAATACATGGAAAGGGTAATAGAGTATATACAAAATGAAAGCCATATAATACAAATGTGCTAAGAATGCATACTTATTGAATTTCTATATATTTCAACCCAAAAATATTAACCAATAAAATCAGGTCACAATAGTCAATAGTTCACAAGTATTATTCACCAGACTTTTTATGAATAAACCTCATTTAATTAGATCCACTTTAAGATATATAAACGCATATGTATATATATATATATATATATATATATATATTATGTGAGTAGATTAAGAAAGAGATAGATACAGTGTTTCAAATATAAATATAAATGTTTGAAATGTATATCATTTGACATATTTACCAAGAGTGTATAGACTTAAAGAGTTAAAGGTAAAGAGACATACCTCTATCTAATTCTCTTTTGATATATTCAAAAACAAAAATAATTCGAATATATAAATTAAATCACTTTGGCCTAGACTTAGAGTTGGGCGGTAGCCGTGAAAACCAGCGTTAGAGGCTCCTAACGCTGGTTTTTACCACCCTCTGGTATTTGGAGCCAGTCATTAAAGGGTCTAACGCTCACTTTCCAGCCGCGACTTTTCCATACCGCAGATCCCCTTACGTCAATTGCGTATCCTATCTTTTCAATGGGATATTTCTAACGCTGTTCCGACCAGCCAATAGAATGCGAGCTCAATCTGATTGGCTGATCGGATCAGCCAATCGGATTGAACTTGATTCTGATTGGCTGATTCCATCAGCCAATCAGAATTTTCCTACCTTAATTCCGATTGGCTGATAGAATCCTATCAGCCAATCGGAATTCGAGGGACGCCATCTTGGATGACGTCCCTTAAAGGAACCGTCATTCTTCAGTTGAACGTCGGAGGAAGAAGATTGGAGGTCTTCACGATGGAGCCGTTCCTCATCGGATGAAGATAGAAGATGCCGCTTGGATCAAGATGGTTGCCGGTCTGGATCGCCTCTACTTCCCGGATAGGATGAAGACTTTGGAGCCTCTTCTGGACCTCTTCAGCCGCAGGATTATGGATCGCCAGCCCCCGCTTGGGTTGGATGAAGATTTAGGAGCCAGGACCGATCGGTGGTGATACCCGGTGAGGTGAAGATAAGGTAGGAAGATCTTCAGGGGCTTAGTGTTAGGTTTATTTAAGGGGGGTTTGGGTTAGATAAGGGGTATGTGGGTGGTGGGTTGTAATGTTGGGGGGGGGTATTGTATGTTTTTTTTTACAGGCAAAAGAACTGAATTCTTTGGGGCATGCCCCGCAAATGGCCCTTTTCAGGGCTGGTAAGGTAAAAGAGCTTTGAACTTTTGTAATTTAGAATAGGGTAGGGCATTTTTTTATTTTGGGGGGCTTTGTTATTTTATTAGGGGGCTTAGAGTAGGTGTAATTAGTTTAAAATTGTTATAATATTTTTCTAATGTTTGTAAATATTTTTTTATTTTTTGTAACTTAGTTCTTTTTTATTTTTTGTACTTTGGTTAGTTTATTTAATTGTATTTATTTGTAGATATTGTATTTCATTAATTTATTGATAGTGTAGTGTTAGGTTTAATTGTAGATAATTGTAGGTATTTTATTTAATTAATTTATTGATAGTGTAGTGTTAGGTTTAATTGTAACTTAGGTTAGGATTTATTTTACAGGTAATTTTGTAATTATTTTAACTATTTTAGCTATTAAATAGTTCTTAACTATTTAATAGCTATTGTACCTGGTTAAAATAAATACAAAGTTACCTGTAAAATAAATATAAATCCTAAAATAGCTATAATATAAGTATAATTTATATTGTAGCTATATTAGGGTTTATTTTACAGGTAAGTATTTAGCTTTAAATAGGAATAATTTATTTAATAAGAGTTAATTTATTTCGTTAGATTTAAATTATATTTAATTTAGGGGGGTGCTAGGGTTAGGGTTAGACTTAGCTTTAGGGGTTAATCCATTTATTACAGTAGTGGCGAGATTCGGTCGGCAGATTAGGGGTTAATAATTGAAGTTAGGTGTCGGCGATGTTAGGGAGGGCAGATTAGGGGTTAATACTATTTATTATAGGGTTATTGAGGCGGGAGTGAGGCGGATTAGGGGTTAATAACTTTATTATAGTAGCGGTGTGGTCCGCTCGGCAGATTAGGGGTTAATAAGTGTAGGCAGGTGGAGGCGACGTTGTGGGGGGCATATTAGGGGTTAATAAATATAATATAGGGGTCGGCGGTGTTAGGGGCAGCAGATTAGGGGTACATAGGGATAATGTAGGTAGCGGCGGTTTACGGAGCGGCAGATTAGGGGTTAAAAAAATATGCAGGTGTCAGCGATAGCGGGGGGCGGCAGATTAGGGGTTAATAAGTGTAAGGTTAGGGGTGTTTAGACTCAGGGTACATGTTAGGGTGTTAGGTGCAGACGTAGGAAGTGTTTCCCCATAGACAACAATGGGGCTGCGTTAGGAGCTGAACGCGGCTTTTTTGCAGGTGTTAGGTTTTTTTTCAGCTCAAATGGCCCCATTGTTTTTTATGGGGGAATCGTGCACGAGCACGTTTTTGAAGCTGGCCGTGTCCGTAAGCACCGCTGGTATCTAGAGTTGCAGTGGCGTTAAATTATGCTCTATGTTCCCTTTTTGGAGCCTAACGCACTGAAAACCCAGACATTCTGTGAACTCTAAATACCAGCGGTATTTAAAAGGTGCGGGGGGGAAAAAGCACGCGTAGCTAACGCACCCCTTTGGCCGCAGAACTCTAAATCTAGGTGTTTGATAGCAAAGTGATAAAATAGATCCTTAAAGGATTCATGTAAAGTAACTTATAATGAAAGCTATATATTAAGCTGCTCACAAATATAAATAGTTAGTAAAAGTACAATATATGCATACATATCTGTCAGTGGAGGAGAGGTCAACACAGCAAGATAGAACATCCATATAGGGCCATTACAACAAATACTCTATGTTAGACATATAGACAGGCCCATATATAGATAACAGTAAAGCAAGACATATTATAGAACAGTATATCCTGGTGGTTGGCCTAGGGTTCCCAACTCAGAGGAGTGGGGCATAATCTCCCTCATAAATCACTTCCAATAGTTGATAAGATCATACTCTGAATTGAGTCCCCTAGGCACCCTAGTCTGTAACTTAAATACCCAAAACATTTCACGTTTGGCCAGGATCTTATCCCTGTCTCCAACCCTCTTAGGAGTATTGATTCATTCAATGGCTTGTCATCTGAATGTGTCATTACTTTTCTGATGAACATATTTGAAATGTTTGACAAGGGGGTGGTTGCCTCACCCAATTTGATTGTAGAGAGGTGGTTGCGTATTCTAGTATTGACCTCTGTTGTCGTGAGGCCTATGTATTGTAGGTGACATTCCACACATGTGATAAGGTAGATCACATAGGAGGATGTACAGTTGAGGCAGGACAAGATTTTAAATTCTTCTCCTGTGACCTGTGATCGAAATACATTTGAGATAACCAGTGGTTATCGTGGACAGGGTGGTATATGTTAGGGAGGCTTATAGACAGCTTGATGATACTTCCCAGTATTTGCACCTTGTGAATGATCCCACTAGACCTTATTTGAGAGAACTAAGATCATTGTTGGACGATGGTTTGGAGGATGGGCATTTCGACAGGGCTACGTATGACTATTTGTTAGTGGATAGCCCTGTGGTGCCCATCTTCCACCATCTTCCAAAAGTACATAAATCTACTGAAAATGTTCAGGAAAGACACATAGTGAGTGGCATAGGGTCACTCTCTGAACATCTCTCTGAATGGGTCGATGCCATACTACACCCCTTTGTGCTAGCCTTACATAGCTATGTCAGGGATACCAAGGACATAATTGGCATATTGGAGAATACACAATGGGATGCAGACAGGTACTTATGGTTAGCAGTGGATGTCGTGGCCCTGTACTCCTCTATACCTCATAGGCAACACTCAGATTTTACGAGTGAGTTTACCAATTTTGTTCTCAGAGCCTGTTGACCCACAACTACTTTCGTTTTGAAGGCAAATTTTATCTCCAGAGGTGTGGGACCGCTATGGGGGCGAAGTTTGTCCCCTCCTATGCCAACCTTTTTATGGGTTGGTGGGAGCGGTCCCACATCTATGGAGGTGAAAATGCATTCAGGGACAATGTAGCGCTTTATCGGCGCTACATTGACGATCTGCTTTTTGTTTGGCAGGGTCCATTGAATGAGGTTGAAGAATTTATACAACATCTAAATGTTAATGAAGTGGGCCTTAGCTTTACTTTTGAAAGCCAGAAGGAGTCAATTAACTATCTAGACATCACATTGACTGGGAAAGAAAATGGTAGTATCTCTGTTGATCTGTATAGGAAACCCATCACCAAAAATACACTCCTACATGCAAAGAGTTGTCACCCAAGGCATGTTCCTTTTGCAGTTGCTAAGGGGCAACTTATTAGGGGGAAGAGGAGCTGTACGGATGGGTCAACCTATGCAGATCAATGTAAGCACATGAAAGACAGATTATCCCAAAGAGGGTACCCTTTGCATGTCATTAATAGGGCCCAATCACAGGTGGACAAAATTGACAGAAAAAATCTGTTAAAAGAATCAAGCAAAAAGAAGTCACCTACGGGGGCGGAGTCTGGCCACGCTTGTAGATGGCCGCATTCTAAGAGGGCTCCCAAATCCCAAGTCAGTTTTATCCCTTCTACCTGACCTTTTTACCCTCAATCCCTTCCTACATCTCACCCCTATGTATCCGATATAACCCGACAGCTCGGGCAGGGGAGGAAAGCCTGACTAACTGCCGCACAACATCTCAGACGAACCTCGGGCTCCACTAAGGCCTCTGACGCCTCAGCACCGCGATAGCGGTACCCGCTCAAACAGAAGCAATCAGACATCTACTCACCACTTTAAGGGAGCCTTGCCTACCCGATTCAAACGGAGTCCCCGGTGACCGACATTTAAGCCACATAAAACTCACTGTCTAGCGGCCAACACCGGGCCACGTGGGCCCGCCGCGAAGCGTTTCCAGACATCAGCACCAGGAACCAGATTACTAAATACGCAACAACTGCATCCAATCCTGGTATGTTAACAACGGTCCAAGACTCCTTCAACTCCAGACCCTAGCGACAGTCTCTGACTTGCCCTGAGAACACAACTATTAGCTGGGCCCCTGCACCACCTTATCTTAGGCCTAAGCTCTATTTCAAGACTCTCTCTAATACAACAAGCCTTTAGCAGGGAGGCGATCAGTACGATTTGCACCCAAGAACTGAAATCAAACACCGGTCAGCCAGATACGGTATGTTGGTACCCTTTTCCACTTTATTTTCTGTGCTCCCGAAGCCTTACAACCTACTGGGCCCCATATAACCATTAGGTCATAATTTTATCTGCGGCACCTGTTCATCCCTGCCCTTGATCTGGGACTCCCTCCTTGGCTCACAACAACCAGCCTCCACCTGGGCAGCTCCAGGCCGGAGACCCCTGCTGCGATTACAGCTTCAGGCCGGAGCATACCAGCATCTAACCTTCAAGCTAGATAACTACTGCAGGCCCCTTGAACTCTCTCTCACTTGACCACACAATCACCCCCACCATCTGGGTAATGCCGTGCAAGAAGCACAACAAGCCTAACGTACAAAGCACAGGCAAAACTCTGAAGCAGTACCTCACCCCAAGAGACATCCCCTCTGGGCCAACCAACGCTACTATGTCCAATACACAGAAAGATGATCAGGACACTAATCTTTCAGAAGACTGCTCCTCCTATGTCACCAAACATGACATCAAACATCTCTCCTCCAAGGAGGACATCAATGTGGTACTCCAAGAGATGAGATCACTCTTTGGTGACCTAAGAAAGGACCTGGGCGCTCTGGACCGTAGAGTACAGGCCCTGGAAGAAAAGCAAAATCCCACCAACCTCAGGATACAAAACAATGCTGCTATCATCAGTGATCACGATGACAAGCTCTCTATCCTCAATGATAAACTAGAGGATCTAGAAAATAGATGCCGCAGAAACAACTTAAGATTCAGAGGGGTCTCTGAGACGGTTTCACCTACAGCCTTGGAGGGGTATATGCAGGCCCTCTTCAAAATTATTAAGGACAACCCTATGGCCCCAGAAATACCTCTAGACAGAGCCCACAGAGCCCTAAGGGCGAAACCTCCACCAAAAGCCCCCCCTCGGGACATAATTGTCAGGTTCTCAAGCTTCAAAGACAAAGAAGACATCCTCCGTTCTGCTAGAAACAAGAAGAATATTTTTCATGCCGGAGAAGAGATACACATCTACTCTGATCTAGCCCAATCTACGTTACAGAAGAGGAGAGAACTTTCCCCCATTACCTCAAAGCTCAGAGAACACAAGATCCCTTACAGATGGGGTTTCCCGGTCTCTATAATTGTGAACTACAACAACAAAATTATCACATATAGACCTGGAACTGACCCATCTTTTTTCTTCAGAGAACTGTCAATACCTTCCCTTATAGGAACTGAGGACGATTGCAACTCTGATATTGGTGCAGTATAAAGTTATCATTAATGTTGAGCTGTTTTTTGCATTCTCTTATCTTATTGTTATGCTAATTTTGTCACTAACACTAGGTTTGATCTTTACAATGTCACAATGTTTAATCCTGGTTTAATTAAGATTGTATGTACTACTAGATCATCTATTCCCCTTTTCTTTATGCACCCTACGCCCCATATTGGAATATTAGACCTAGCTCACACCAATGTAGACTTCAGATCATTAAGCCTAGCCCACGTTTATTGCCTTCATCATTTTTTTTTTTTTTTTTTATATATACAAATATTTCTAGTTTACACTTTAATGTATAGGCTACGCTCTTTTACTTAGATCATAGCTTGGCCCCGATCTTGGGCCTCCCCTTAGCTCTTTACTGAGTCTAGGCCATTGTTGGTATGTTCATTGTTACAGTTGCCTTTTTCCTCTTCAAATGTTTATATTTTTGCATTTAGTACATATTTGTTGCATATATTGTTTATTGTGATGCCTGAGGGTCGACTTTTCTCCTCCTCCCATAGACCCCCATTTTTCCCTAAAACCTTCCCCTTCATATTCCCCCTCCTAATACCCCCTTAATTCCAAAGGCACGGAAGAAAACCCACTCCCCTGCCCACAGTCCTTCACATGTGTTTAACTCCTTCCGTATCACAACCTGTCAACCCCGGTCATGCGGGGTTGCAGAACAGGCCATATAACTTATTGAACGTATTAAATACCCTACCATCCTGTTCACCCCAGCTCTGGTTCTTCTTTATTTTTCCCTTCCCTATTACCTACATAAGCATTAATCTCATAGAGTTAACCCTTCCCTTCTTTTCCCTCTCCATCTATCCCTTCCCCTCCTCCCTTCCTCCCTCCCCCCATTCCTCACCCCTCCCCCTTCATCCACTCCCTTAGCCCTCAACATACACTCCTCCCTTCCATATTCATCCCCTCCTGTCCTCTAACTTGTCAGGTAGACCATTACCTTTTTTAATCATTAAGATATGTATAACTGATCTTGGGATTACTTCCCCCAATTCTATTTTCCTCTTCTTAACTTGTTACTTACCTTGACTGCCTTATTCCTTCCTACTTAACCTCCCTAGCTTTTATTCATCCTTTTTCTCTCCCTTCCTTGCCTCCTTTCTGTTAATATATCCCTTCTGCTCCCTTCTCTCTAACATCCTTCTTGGTTCTTTTTTTTTTTTTTTTTTTTTTCTCCCCCCCCCCCCTTAAATGGCTAAACACAGCAGATTCCAGGATCATACTCTCAAATTAACATCCATCAATGCCAAGGGACTTAATAGCCCCGGCAAGAGATCTATTGCCCTGAAAGATCTACATAAATTAAACAGTCAAATTCTCCTAATCCAAGAGACACACTTCCAAAGAGGAAAGGAGCCTAGGTGGCACAATCCTCACTACCCCACTGCCTTCTTTGCGTCTGGCCCACGCAAGAAAAACGGCGTCGGAATTCTCATCCACAAATCCCTTCCCCTACAGATCTCCCACTTAGAAAGAGACACTGACGGCAGATACCTGATCCTTATTGGAACTCTTTACAACCACCAAATCACTATCGCCAATATTTATGCGCCCAATCATACACAAATCCTCTTCTTCAGAAAGGTTACCTCCAAACTTCTAGAACATGCAAAAGGGGTGACATACTTAGCAGACGACTTCAATCTCTCCTTCGACCCCCTTCTTGATTCATCGAAAGGTGCTTCCTGTACCCCTCCTAAAACTTTGAAAACTATCAAATCCATTCTAGCTAGCCTCACCCTCCATGACATATGGAGAACTCTACACCCCACTCAAAAAAACTACACCTTTTTCTCAGCTCCCCACAACTGTTATACCCGCATTGACCACATTTATACTGACACCAACGGCCTTTATATAACCACTCAAAGTGATATCGGCTCAATCACTTGGTCGGACCATGCCCCGATCTCATGCACAGTACTTTGGCCCGACCTCCCAATCACCTCTAAGACCTGGAGACTCGACGACTTTCTTCTTGACGATCCTTTAATCTTAAAAGACATCCAGACTGAGTTGATAGAATATTTCCGTCTCAATTCTAACTCTTCTAGCTCGAACCTGGTAGAATGGGAAGCCCACAAATCTGTCATTCGCGGTAGCTTCATCAAACATAAAGCCAAAATCAACAGATTGAACAGAGAAAAATACTCCTCTTTACTAACCCAAATCAGCTCCCTGGAAGCTGAACACAAAAAAGACCCTTCCAACGTATCCCTTAAAACTCGCTTACTCGAAGCTAGATCCTCCCTCAAAAAACACCTCACAGAAGCCCACCAAAGAAAAGCTCTCTACCTAAAGCAATACTATTTTGATGGAGGTAATAAACCGGGAAAAATTCTAGCCCGTTGTTTACGTAGAAAGCAACTCAACTCACACATCCACTCTATCTTAACAAAAGATAACGCTGTCCTTAGGAGCAGCGACCAGATTGCGGCAGCCTTCCACTCATTCTATTCTAATCTATACAACATAGACGCCCCCCAAAGCAAAGAGCCACAACCCGACAACCCAGATCCCTCCCTTCTGGAAGCAACCAACCGGTACTTTGAGGGACTAAATTTACCCTCACTAACCTCAGAACAAACCCATAGCTTAGAATCCCCCATTTCCATAGAAGAATTAACCCAGGCCATTAAAGACTCTCCTTCGGATAAAAGCCCGGGTCCCGATGGCTTCACCCCCAGATACTATAAAACCCTTAAAGATATATTGATCCCCCATATGCTCCATATCTTTAATGCATTAAGAGAATCCCCCCATCTAACTAGATCCCTCCTAGAAGCTCATGTTACCGTTATCCCCAAACCGGGCAAACCCCACACAAGCCCCGAACACTTTAGGCCCATTTCTTTAATCAATACCGATATGAAAATTCTAGCTAAGGTCCTAGCCAACAGGCTCAACAAGGTACTCCCTTACTTAATATCCAACGACCAGGTCGGGTTCGTCCCAGGGAGGGAGGCAAGAGATAACACCACCAAAGTATTAAATCTGATCTCTCATGCCAGAACTGAGGGGTCCCCCGATGGTCTTGTTCGCAACAGACGCGGAAAAGGCCTTTGATAGGGTCAGGTGGTCCTTCCTTAAGAGAGCAATGCAGGAGATGAATATTCCCGAGGCCTTTATAAATATGACGCTCTCCCTCTATTCAAACCCCAACGCCAGAATAAGGGTCAATAACACCTTATCAGACTCGTTTGACATCAAAAACGGCACAAGACAGGACTGCCCGCTCTCCCCTCTCCTGTTCGATATTTCGATAGAGATCCTGGCACAAAAAGTTAGAGAAAATCACGCCATCAAAGGGCTTCAGATAGGCAATAATCATCACAAGCAGGCCCTTTTTGCTGATGATATCCTCTTCACCCTGACTGAGGCAGAGAGTTCCGTGCCCGCCTTGCTTAAAGAACTTAAAGATTACGGCTCTGTATCCAATTTCAGTCTCAACCTCAACAAATCCGAACTCCTTAATATAAACACCCCACATCACCACATTCAATTCCTCAAAAACAATTTTAATATCACAATAGCACATCAGAAAATCAAATACCTAGGTGTCTTCCTCTCAGCCTCCCCACAAGACTTATTTAAACTCAATTACCTCACCCTAAAACAAACAATCGCTAATGATTTATCTACCTGGAAAAATAAACCACTCACTTGGTTAGGGAGAATAAGGGTGGTCAAAATGAATGTCCTACCCAGGATTTTGTATATCCTCCAAACGCTCCCTATCCCCCTCCAAAGAGGTTATCTAGAACAACTCCAAGGGTTAATCGAGCAATTCATTTGGGCGAGGGTTAGGCCGAGAATCCCTAGAAAAACTATGTACCTCCCAAGAGACAGGGGCGGCCTCGGAGTCCCCAACTTGGTTAATTACAGAAGAGCTATTTTGCTCCAACATATTGTTGAATGGTCCCACAACTCTAGTGATAAGGCCTGGATTGACCTAGACAGACAGATACTTAAACTTAACAATGTGGGGTCACTAGCGTGGTTCCCCCCAAATCACAGACCCAAAAATCTACACAATTTTCCAATTGCCGCTGCAACACTCTCAGAATGGGACAAAATAATAGCCACTAGCACCCATATCTCGTCAAGGCACAGCCCTCTTACTTCTTTCGTGGAAAACCCTGATATTCCATACCACAGGACAGGTTCCAAAATTAAAAATCCCCACAGCCTCCTATCAAACTCAATTCACTCCCTCATATATAAAGGAAAGCTTAAATCCCTACCAAGTTTACAGGAAACACACGGTGAAATTTTCTCTTCTTGGCTCCATTACTCCCAACTCCTTCATTTCATCTCCCACCACAAACACAAAAAACATTTCATTAGGGAGTTGACACAATTTGAGAAAATCTGTTCCTCCGTCACCGCCCCCAGATGGCTCATTTCCTTACTTTATAAAATCTTAGGAGTCCCAGACACAGACACCCTCCCCTCCTATATTGCAGCATGGCACAGTAATATAGATGTAGACACCGACACACAGTCATGGCTAAAGGCCTTCGCTATTACCAAAAGCTCATCGGTCTCCGCTCAAATCCAAGAAATGCACTTAAAATTTCTTTGCCGATGGTATTTAACTCCAGTTAGGCTTCACAGGATTTACCCCAAACTCAAAAACCTTTGCTGGAGAGGCTGCGGTGATGAAGGCTCCCTACACCACATATGGTGTACTTGCCCGAAACTAAAAGATTTCTGGAAGGAGATCTCGCATGAAGCCTCCGCATTGCTAAACACACATATCCAAATAGATGTCGAGTCTCTTCTCTTTAGATCAATTCCTAAAACCAGCACTACGGCTCATAAGGCCCTCTGGCTAATAATGATAAATGCAGCTAAAAAACTAATCCCCAGACATTGGAAAACACAAAACATCCCCACCTTCTTGGATTGGAAAGCCCAAGTTTCAGACCTCATCGCCCTTGAGAAATTTCATTATCTTCAAACACATAACCTAGCCACCCACGAGATGATCCTGGCTATCTGGAATAGATCTATTTAATTTCCCAATATGCATTCCTATCCTCCTTCCCCTCCCCAAAATTATATATATATTTTTTTTTTATTTTTTTTTTCCCTCTCTCTTTCTTATCCTCTTTCTTCCCCTCCTCTGCCCCCTTCCCCGCTTTTCTCATCCCCCTTCTATATTACTAACTCCTCTGGCTCCCTTGCTTTTTGTGCTCCATACGTGTTAAAAGGAGCCCAACACTTTATTATGCTCATTTTTACTTCTTCTTACGAAGTTTTGATCTCAATGTTTTTGTTATATTGTATACCATGATTGTACAATTTCATTTGTTATTCAAACGTGAAGCTTCCATGTTGCCTGTATGTTACCTTATTTTTTCTTCAATAAAGCTTGTTTGAAAAAAAAAAAAAAAAAAAAAAAAAAAAAAGAAGTCACCTACAACACTTACATCCTCTAGGGTCACTTTTGTAACTGACTTTAGTGATGATTATAAGGATGTATGCAAAATAGTCAATAAGCACTTTTGTATGCTATCCGCTGATGACAAATTAGTTGCTAGTGTTGAAGGGGCTCTACGCTGTTCTTAAAGACGCAGCAAGACAATAGGAAATGTTGTCTCGCCTTCTGAAATTCCACCATTGACAAGCAGTGCCCAAAGTGCATGGCTTACGCATAGGGGGATGTACAGGAGTGGCAGGTCTAGATGTAGGCCGTGTGAATTTTGTATTTTCTGGAATGTATTTAGATCGCAGGTCACAGGAGAAGAATTTAAAATCTTGTCCTGCCTCAACTGTACATCCTCCTATGTGATCTACCTTATCACATGTGTGGAATGTCACCTACAATACATAGGCCTCACGACAACAGAGGTCAATACTAGAATACGCAACCACCTCTCTACAATCAAATTGGGTGAGGCAACCACTTTCCTTGTCAAACATTTCAAATATGTTCATCAGAAAAGAAATGACACATTCAGATGGCAAGCCATCGAATGGATCAATACTCCTAAGAGGGGTGGAGACAGGGATAAGATCCTGGCCAAACGTGAAATGTTTTGGGTATTTAAGTTACAGACTAGGGTGCCTAGGGGACTCAATTCAGAGTATGATCTTATCAACTATTGGAAGTGATTTATGAGGGAGATTATGCCCCACTCCTCTGAGTTGGGAACCCTAGGCCAACCACCAGGATATACTGTTCTATAATATGTCTTGCTTTACTGTTATCTATATATGGGCCTGTCTATATGTCTAACATATAGTATTTGTCGTAATGGCCCTATATGGATGTTCTATCTTGCTGTGTTGACCTCTCCTCCACTGACAGATATGTATGCATATATTGTACTTTTACTAACTATTTATATTTGTGAGCAGCTTAATATATAGCTTTCATTATAAGTTACTTTACATGTATCCTTTAAGGATCTATTTTAACACTTTGCTATCAAACGCCTAGATTTAGAGTTCTGCGGCCAAAGGGGTGCGTTAGCTAAGCGTGCTTTTTTCTGGCCGCACCTTTTAAATACCGCTGGTATTTAGAGTTCACAGAATGTCTGGGTTTTCAGTGCGTTAGGCTCCAAAAAGGGAGCGTAGAGCCTAATTTAACGCCACTGCAACTCTCAATACCAGCGGTGCTTACGTACGCGGCCAGCTTCAAAAACATGCTCGTGCACGATTCCCCCATAGAAAACAATGGGGCTGTTTGAGCTGAAAAAAAACCTAACACCTGCAAAAAAAGCCGCGTTCAGCTCCTAACGCAGCCCCATTGTTTTCTATGGGGAAACACTTCCTACGTCTGCACCTAACACCCTAACATGTACCCCGAGTCTACACACCCCTAGCCTTACACTTATTAACCTCTAATCTGCCGCCCCCGCTATCGCTGACCCCTGCATAATTTTTTTAACCCCTAATCTGCCGCTTCGTAAACCGCCGACCCCTAAATTATATTAATTAACCCCTAATCTGCCCCCACAACGTCGCCTCCACCTGCCTACACTTATTAACCCCTAATCTGCTGACCGGACCGCGCCGCTATTATAATAAAGTTATTAACCCCTAATCCGCCTCACTCCCGCCTCAATAACCCTATAATAAATAGTATTAACCCCTAATCTACCCTCCCTAACATCGCCGACACCTAACTTCAAACATTAACCCCTAATCTGCCGACTGGAGCTCACCGCTATTCTAATAAATGTATTAACCCCTAAAGCTAATTCTAACCCTAACACCCCCCTAAGTTAAATATAATTTTTATCTAACGAAATAAATTAACTATAATTAAATAACTTATTCCTATTTAAAGCTAAATACTTACCTGTAAAATAAACCCTAATATAGCTACAATATAAATTATAATTATATTGTAGCTATTTTTCTATCAAGATGCGGCTTGATAGAAGACTTCATCCCGATGATGGACTTCCGACTTCAGCCCGATGATGGAGTTCTTCAGCCGCCGCTTGGATCCAGACTTCAGCCCGAGGATGGACGTCACTCTTCAGCCCCCCGCTTGGGCTTGGATCAACACTTCCGAGGCTTGGATCAAGACTTCCGAGGACGGATTGGTGAACCTGGTATGGTAAAGATAAGGTAGGAAGATCTTCAGGTGCTTAGTGTTAGGTTTATTTAAGGGGGGTTTGGGTTAGATTAGGGGTATGTGGGTGGTGGGTTTTAATGTTGGGGGGGGGTATTGTATGTGGGTTTTTTTACAGGCAAAAGAGCTGAATTCTTTGGGGCATGCCCCGCAAAGGACCCTGTTCAGGGCTGGTAAGGTAAAAGAGCTTTGAACTTTTTTAATTTAGAATAGGGTAGGGCTTTGTTATTTTATTAGGGGGCTTAGAGTAGGTGTAATTAGTTTAAAATTGTAATATTTTTCTAATGTTTGTAAATATTTTTTTATTTTTTGTAACTTAGTTCTTTTTTATTTTTTGTACTTTAGTTAGTTTATTTCATTGTATTTATTTGTAGATATTGTATTTAATTAATTTATTGATCGTGTAGTGTTAGGTTTAATTGTAACTTAGGTTAGGATTTATTTTACAGGTAATTTTGTAATTATTTTAACTATTTTAGCTATTAAATAGTTCTTAACTATTTAATAGCTATTGTACCTGGTTAAAATAAATACAAAGTTACCTGTAAAATAAATATAAATCCTAAAATAGCTATAATATACAGGTATACCCCGCTCATACAGCGGGTTAGGGACCGGAGCCCCGCTGTAAAGTGAAAACCGCCTTAAAGTGAAACAAGGCAGTTTTAGCTTTCTTTTCACTTGCCAGTGTGTTTAAAAAGGTAAAAACATGTTTTAATTAACTTATATTAGGTGTGCAATAGTGCTAAGTTTAGTTTAACACTCGCACAGCACAATATTCAATAAATACTGTACCTGTAAAATAGTGACAATTACTGTAGTACAATTTGCCAGAGTATAGCACTGAGACACAGATTACACAGTAATGCTGTTAAAAGGGTGAACTAAGCATAATAAAATAGTGTCAGTCACTTTTCTCGCAATCTCACAAAGATTACAGCAATGTTTTAAAATCCTTGGAGGTTGAACTTCAGCTCCACTAAGCGCTGTATTAGCGA
The DNA here is from genome assembly GCF_027579735.1 of Bombina bombina. Lineage (NCBI taxonomy): Eukaryota > Metazoa > Chordata > Amphibia > Anura > Bombinatoridae > Bombina > Bombina bombina. The sequence continues at coordinate 1,280,156,520 of NC_069500.1, forward strand.
AGCGCTGTAAAGTGAAGCGCTGTAAAGTGAGGTATACCTGTAATTATAATTTATATTGTAGCTATATTAGGGTTTATTTTAAAGGTAAGTATTTAGCTTTAAATAGGAATAATTTATTTAATAAGAGTTAATTTATTTAGTTAGATTTAAATTATATTTAACTTAGGGGGGTGTTAGTGTTAGGGTTAGACTTAGCTTTAGGGGTTAATCCATTTATTACAGTAGCGGCGAGATTCGGTCGGCAGATTAGGGGTTAATACTATTTATTATAGGGTTATTGAGGCGGGAGTGAGGCGGATTAGTGGTTAATAACTTTATTATAGTAGCGGTGCGGTCCGCTCGGCAGATTAGGGGTTAATAAGTGTAGGCAGGTGGAGGCGACGTTGAGGGGGGCAGATTAGGGGTTAATAAATATAATATAGGGGTCAGCGGTGCTAGGGGCAGCAGAATAGGGGTACTTAAGGATAACATAGGTGGCGGCGCTTTGCGGTCGGCAGATTAGGGGTTAATTATTGTAAGTAGCTGGCGGCGACGTTGTGGGGGGCAGGTTAGGGGTTAATAAATATAATATAGGGGTCTGCAGTGTTAGGGGCAGCAGATTAGGGGTACATAAGTATAACGTAGGTGGCGGTCGGCAGATTAGGGGTTAAAAAAATGTAATCGAGTGGCGGCGATGTGGGGGGGGCCTCGGTTTAGGGGTACATAGGTAGTTTATGGGTGTTAGTGTACTTTAGAGCACAGTAGTTAAGAGCTTTATAAACCGGCATTAGCCCAGAAAGCTCTTAACTACTGACTTTTTTCTGCGGCTGGAGTTTTGTCGTTAGATTTCTAACGCTCACTTCAGCCACGACTCTAAATACTGGCGTTAGAAAGATCCCACTGAAAAGATAGGATACGCAAATGACGTAAGGGGATCTGCGGTATGGAAAAGTCGCGGCTGGAAAGTGAGCGTTAGACCCTTTAATGACTGACTCTAAATACCGGCGGTAGCCCAAAACCAGCGTTAGGAGCCTCTAACGCTGGTTTTGACGGCTACCGCCCAACTCTAAATCTAGGCCAAAGTGATTTAATTTATATATTCAAATTATTTTTGTTTTTGAATATATCAAAAGAGAATTAGATAGAGGTATGTCTCTTTACCTTTAACTCTTTAAGTGTATACACTCTTGGTAAATATGTCAAATGATATATATTTCAAACTTTTATATTTATATTTGAAACACTTTATCTATCTCTTAATCTACTCACATAATATATATATATATATATATATATATATATATATATATATATATATATATATATATATACATATGCGTTTATATATCTTAAAGTGAATCTAATTAAATGAGGTTTATTCATAAAAAGTCTGGTGAATAACACTTGTGAACTATTGTGACCTATTTTTATTGGTTATTATTTTTGGCTTGAAATGTATAGAAATTCAATAAGTATGCATTCTTAGCACATTTGTATAATATGGCTTTCATTTTGTATATACTCTATTACCCTTTCCATGTATTTGTCCCAATTTTATATCGTTTTGAATATTGATATTTGACGGAATACCTACTAAGGGTTAATCCCACACTAGTGTGTTAGGCTAAACAGGCATTGGTAAATTTGTAGATCAATTATCTTTAAGGATTGCTTTTAAATAGGCACCCCAGGTATACTGAGTTAGCTATGATTACCGCTATCTAGCCGAAACATGTTAGCCTTCAGTTTGCCTGTGATGCCTTTCTAACTTGTATCTGGACACTCCTGGAACCTTTTAACTTTCTTCAATAAAGGACTTGTTTTTACTTGCACTGGATTGCCTTCGTTACTTTTTCAAGTTTATATATATATATATATATATATATATATATACATATATATATAAATATATATATATATATATATATATATATATAGAAAATGAGGAGATGAAAGCACTCACTGGACTATGGACAGCAGTATCAAATAAAATATCCTTTATTGTGACGTTTCGGGACCAACAGCGTCCCTTCTTCTGACAAACAACAGGTGAAAAAAGCAAACATTTAAAGGCCCCTAAACCACTCCCCATAGTGTCCTACCAATCAAAATGTGCCATGTGCAAAGGAAAGTGAGCCGTGTGCAAAACCGGCAATGATCCTAGTGTTTAAGACTCAAATACACATTAACTTGGTGAAAAGTGTACATAGATTCATGCCTGTGTATATATAATATTATCTCTGTGTGTGTGTGGTATTAATTTGTCATAAACCGTATCCGATCATATACATGCTCAATATTATCCGTAGTTCACTAATACTAATAGAAAGGAAAACAACATCTGATAGGCGGAGATCACACACCCCTGTTATGTGATTTGCTCAGCCGATATGTCTCACAAGCCCACGCCTTTCAAAACACCGCAAGCCAACTGCGAGAGTACAACATGTAAACACCTGAGCTGATTGGCTGCATGTGACCTAGTAGACTCACTATCACGAGCGATGCCGGAACTGCTGCTCTGATGGTTGTCATAGTTCCCATAGTAAACAGGTCCCCCTGCTACGTAACAGGCCATATTCAATGACCCTACACACCTCTACATGTCAGCGCTCCAAGTACTTATACCTCACAAATCACATGACATCAAAAAGGCATAATTCACAGTTCGAACAACACGCCGCGATCACCAATGCCTAATGTCGCGGTTGCTATGGTAACCCGAATATAGAACTCAAACCCCGAATTTGGCCGCGTAAAGTGCCAACAAGCCGTTACACACATAACATCACGATGGCATAGCTGACATCCACAACCGTCATCATCCTTATTAGCCTCCGCGGTTATTACGGTAGCCAATGTCAACCCCAATGTTGGCTGTCTATAATGCCAATTCAATACATGATGTGGCACTGTGAGCCACTCTCAAAGCGGATGGCTAAGTTAATCTCGGGAAAAAGAGGGGCAAAAAGAACTGTATACGTTGTATACTTATAACATACATGTGTTCAGGTCCAGCAGGCCTATCGAATAGTGTATAAGATCTTTCCCAATTAGGTATCCAAACCTGAATAACCATCTATTCTTTTAATCCACAACAAGGCAAAAAAAAGCACTCAGAGCAGACAAGAGCGTTGATTGGATAGACAAATTGACACAACAAGTCAAATTATATAAACAAGAACTCATTGCTTTCAAAAATAGAAAACTCCAAACAGTTCACCAAGACTACACATATAAGAGTGTATAGCGTTGGATGTTATCACCAGATGAGAGACAGAACTATAGATCAAGACGTGAAAGAAGATTCACGAAGAGAAACATCAACACGGTTGATACCAGCTCGGGTGATAGCTCAGACCCAGAGGTAGCAACAACTAGTGGAGACTCTTCATATCGAGGTATCACCACAAGATCCAGAGGGGCTAATAGAGGACAACAGTGGGACAATATGAGGGGAGCGAATAATAGAGGCACCTCATATACTCCATCCAAGACTACTTCGGTTCGTTTTTTAGGACGAGGCACAGGCCACACACGAGGAGGGGGGGCATGTCACGCCGCCCTCCAATACAGAGGAGATGAGCAATAACGTATTTAATATCAGTTCGAGACCGCTTTCACAGCCAGAAAACTCCCTATTGAATAAGGGTTTATCCTATGTTCCGACAATGAAGCTCAATTCATTTGACACTTATATCGACATTCAAAAATTTGGGAGGAATTTGAGACTAAAAGAGTACTATCAGACAGATAATAGTGAAATAACACCCTTTCGAACACCTGGAACATTTGACCCAAAGTCGCAAAACCCATCCATTACTGCATACACGAACTATTTGAATCATGTCTCCAAAGAAATCCCCAACAGGCGGAGAGTGGACAATCTATCTAAAGAAGAGAGACAGGCACTAAAAACATTAGCAGAAGACACGACCATCATAATACGCCCGGCAGATAAGGGTGGGGCGGTGGTCGTGATGGATGTGCAACAATATAGATCAGAACTCCTGGGCCAACTAACAGATAGAAAGACCTACAGGACCCTTCAAATGGATCCCACTCATCAACTGAAAAGACACATTGATGAAAAATTGGACAGGTGGTGTGTAATGGGATTTATAACCACACAGGAACAGAAATTTCTTAAAAGAGATTATCCGATAACACCTATTATTTATACGTTACCAAAAATCCATAAGGATCCCACACACCCCCCAGGAAGGCCTATCGTGTCAGCAAGGGGATCACTCCTTCAGCCTCTGGCTGAGTTTCTGGACTTTCATCTGCAGCCAATGGTTAAGAGGATGCAATCATACACACAAGACTCAAATGCCTTCATTCAATCCATTACCCAAATAGATGATTTACAACCAACTGATCTACTTGTGACGATGGATGTCTGTAGTCTGTACACGGTAATCCCCCACAAATTGGGGATTGCAGCCGTGGTTAACCATCTACGAAAGAGTCCCTATGTGGGACCCCCAGAGGAGGTTCTGGTGGATCGTCTAAAGATATGCTTGGAGAATAACTTTTTCCGGTTCGAGAACACTTTTTACTTACAAATCGAAGGGACCGCGATGGGGTCAAACATGGCACCATCGTTGGCCAACCTGTTTATGGCGGACTATGAGTCCATACAAATGAAGGTGTACCAAATGGATGCTATTCTATACTATTGTCGTTACATAGACGACGTCTTTCTGATATGGCGGGATGGCGAACAGGCCCTGAACGACTGGATCCTTACCTTGAACGGGATGGATAGTACCATTAAATTCCAACATTCGGCCAACAGTGTCACAGTTGATTTTCTGGATGTCAGAGTGTTTAAAACATCTAACAAGCTGGGCACCACGTTGTTCCAGAAGAAAACAGACCGTAACACTCTACTACATGCCAGAAGTTGCCACCAGCCTGCACTCATACGGAACATTCCTAAAGCACAATACCAAAGGGTGATAAGGAACAACACAAATACAGATCTGATGCAGACTCAGTTGTCAGAAATGACACAAAGATTCCTTCAACGCGGGTATAACAAAAAGAATTTGGAGCAACAACGTGAATCGGCTCTCCTAGCCCAACAAGAACAAAGCACCAAAAGTATTACACCAAATCGCCAACTCACGTTTGTAACCACGTATAACCCAGACCAACACCAGATTGCCAAAGCAATAAAGGAAGAATGGAAGATTCTCCAGAGTGACCCCACATTACCATTCACTGAATGGGCAGCACCACGATTGGCATATCGCAGGGGTAGGAGTCTTAGAGATCTATTAGTAAAGACTGATATCCCTTTAAAAAATGAGAAACAAACCTGGCTGAAGAGAAAAATTGGATGCTATAAATGCATTAGTTGTGTAACTTGTAACAGCATGCACACTGGCACGATATTTCAACATCCTGATTGTCGTAAGAGATATCAGATCAAATACTTCCTGACATGCACAACCCAATTCATCGTATATTTACTTAATTGCCCATGTGGGAAATTCTATACCGGCAAGACAACTGACGACGCCAGAGTAAGGATGGCGAATCACCGCTCAAGTATCAGATCGGCAATCAACACGGGAAAGGCAGAACATCCGGTGGCCCGCCATTTCCTGGAAGCAGGACATACTGTGAGCGACTTACGCTTCAGAATTATTGATCACGTGCCAGTCCTACGAAGAGGAGGGAACCGAGCCAAGATACTGCTGAGAAAAGAAGCACGCTGGATTCACGAATTGTGCACACTGGCCCCGAGAGGTCTAAATATACAGACGGGGTGGCAGAACTTTCTATAATTGATACGAGATGTGAGAGTCCACTGACCCATTGATTCTAGGCCCATGAGGGCTAATGAGAGTCTACTTCCCACTCTTGAGTTACTTTTCCTTTTTGGAGTTGAAATTACTTCACCTAATTGTACCAAGTATGGTGTACCATGATTTCCATTTGTTAGATATTTAATTTTGAAAATAGCAAAATATATGAGGTGTGCTATGTTTTTATTTGTTTTTAATCTTGCCTTATTGCACTTGTCACATTTTCATATTTTGGTAATGTCTGTGACTGGTATGCTTTCTATACATGCTCAATTATTTGATAGTTATTTTTTGTTGTCAATGTATGGCGGAACTGACTGGCATTTTATTCCACACGTCGCGTTTGGGTTAATTTTAGATCAATATGTGTATACTCTGGCCAATATGGTTGGACTCAAAGTTTTATTTCTATTTTATTTTTATTTTATTTTCACTATGGGAGACGTGGTCTTTTGCACATTTTGAGATGAAGCCCCCTGATGGGGGGTAGGTTAAACCTTGTCGACCCTACAGAGGGTATTCTATTTGGGTAGATATTTTGGATATTTAGGTGGTTAATAGGTCCTCTTATACCACATGATGGAGTGGAATGATCATTTTTGTCATTTTATTTATTTTCCTTATTTATTTTTCTATTTTATATTATTGTTCTTGATGTATGAGGTTTTATAATGGGGTAATTGTGCAACATTATTTGACAGATGATTGACTGGATTATGCCACATGGTGTTTCCGTTTGGTTCCTTTGAAAATTAGAATTTTTTATATTGGTATGGGTTGTTGTTTCTTTTTTTGCCTTGTTGTGGATTAAAAGAATAGATGGTTATTCAGGTTTGGATACCTAATTGGGAAAGATCTTATACACTATTCGATAGGCCTGCTGGACCTGAACACATGTATGTTATAAGTATACAACGTATACAGTTCTTTTTGCCCCTCTTTTTCCCGAGATTAACTTAGCCATCCGCTTTGAGAGTGGCTCACAGTGCCACATCATGTATTGAATTGGCATTATAGACAGCCAACATTGGGGTTGACATTGGCTACCGTAATAACCGCGGAGGCTAATAAGGATGATGACGGTTGTGGATGTCAGCTATGCCATCGTGATGTTATGTGTGTAACGGCTTGTTGGCACTTTACGCGGCCAAATTCGGGGTTTGAGTTCTATATTCGGGTTACCATAGCAACCGCGACATTAGGCATTGGTGATCGCTGCGTGTTGTTCGAACTGTGAATTATGCCTTTTTGATGTCATGTGATTTGTGAGGTATAAGTACTTGGAGCGCTGACATGTAGAGGTGTGTAGGGTCATTGAATATGGCCTGTTTCGTAGCAGGGGGACCTGTTTACTATGGGAACTATGACAACCATCAGAGCAGCGGTTCCGGCATCGCTCGTGATAGTGAGTCTACTAGGTCACATGCAGCCAATCAGCTCAGGTGTTTACATGTTGTACTCTCGCAGTTGGCTTGCGGTGTTTTGAAAGGCGTGGGCTTGTGAGACATATCGGCTGAGCCTATCACATAACAGGCGTGTGTGATCTCCGCCTATCAGATGTTGTTTTCCTTTCTATTAGTATTAGTGAACTACGGATAATATTGAGCATGTATATGATCGGATACGGTTTATGACAAATTAATACCACACACACACACAGAGATAATATTATATATACACAGGCATGAATATATGTACACTTTTCACCAAGTTAATGTGTATTTGAGTCTTAAACACTAGGATCATTGCCGGTTTTGCACACGGCTCACTTTCCTTTGCACATGGCACATTTTGATTGGTAGGACACTATGGGGAGTGGTTTAGGGGCCTTTAAATGTTTGCTTTTTTCACCTGTTGTTTGTCAGAAGAAGGGACGCTGTTGGTCCCGAAACGTCACAATAAAGGATATTTTATTTGATACTGCTGTCCATAGTCCAGTGAGTGCTTTCATCTCCTCATTTTCTAAATACCTGGCTATAGCACCCTGGCAAGTTGCGGTCTGTTGGTGAGAGTGCATATACCACTAACAAACTTCTATATATATATATATATATATATATATATATATATATATATATATATATACATACTGTATATATAACGGCAATATATTTGTATTATTTATTTTATCTCCTTTTCCTGTATTTATATTCTAAAATTATGAGCATTTAAATTCCTTTTAGAAATGGAAGTGCAGAACACTTTTATATTACATACAGCCTTTGGCTGCACACTCTAGTGACCTATTTCGAAATGTTCCTAATTGACCACAGCAGAGAAGGTAGCCTAAGTTACAACATGGCAGTTCCCATTTTTTTTAAAGACACTAAAGGGCAGATTATGAGTGGAGCACAAATTAACGCTTCAGCCCCAGTGATAATTGCATTAAAAGTAAACTTTTAGTGCTTGTTGAGTTGCGCTAGTATTACAAGTTGAAAGTAAACTGTTTTCGCTCTTGAGCAAATCTGACAAGAGCAAAAATCCAAAGTTAGAATATCGTGTGCGCATTTATGTATTTCCCCATTAAAAGTCAAAGGAGAAAAAAAAAGTGGGGGGGGGAACTAACTCTCGCACAAACCAGATATCATATTCTTATTTGGGTTAACCCAACATGAAAATATGAATATTTCACATTCCAATGTTCTTTAAATAACAGAATATGTTCTACTTATTCATAAATACATATTTCTACATATATCTTATAGTAAAACAATAATCAAAAAGAGTAATTTGAAAATTCAATTCACCCTGTAATATATTGAAAACGCATTATTAACACATTAGTTTTACTTTGTGAATTTAATGTATTTTTGAATATACACTCATTTCAAATCTGATGACTGCAACACATTCCAAAAAAGTTAGAACAGGGTCAATTTAGGACTAAAGTGATGTGACAAGTTGAAATAAGAAAATGATGTGAAACAGGTAAGGCAATTGTGTAATCATAGTATATAATGAGCCTCCAAAAAAGGCCTAGTCATTTAAGAGCTAAGATGAGTCGAGGCTCACCAATCTGACAACAGAGGCGTCAGCGAATAATTCAACACTTTGAGAACAACATTCCCCAAAGACAAATCAGTAGGATTCTGGGCATGTCTCCTTCTACGGTGCACAATATTAAAAGATTCAAGGAATCCGGTCAAATCTTGGTGCATAAAGGACAAGGCCGAAAACCACTTCTGAATGCGTGTGATCTCCAATCCCTCAGATGCCACTGTTACAAGGTTACAAGTCCATCTCCAGAGATCTTAATGTTCCTGTTTCTACTGTGCGCAACATTGTCAAGATGTTTACAGCCCATGGCACTGTAGCTAATCTCCCTGGACGTGGACAAAAGAGAAAAATTGATAAAATATTGCAACGGCTTGTTCGAATGGTGGATAAAGAACCTCAATCAACTTCCAGACAAATTCAAGCAGACCTTCAGGCACAAGGTATAAATGTGTCAGCTCACACTATATGTCGCCATCTGAATGAAAAGAGACACTTTGGTAGGAGACCCAGGAGGACCTTGCTGCTGACACAAAAACATAAAAAAGCCAGATTGAAGGTTGCCAAAACTTACCTGAGGAAGCCAAGATCCTTTTGGGAGAATGTGCTGTGGACAGACAAAACAAAATTAAAGCTTTTTGGTAAAGCCCATCATTTTACTGTTTTCAGAGAAAGAAATGAGGCTTTTAAAGAAAAGAACACAGTCCATAAAGTCAAACATAGTGAAGGTTCACTGATGTTTTGGGATTGCTTTGCTGCTTCAGGCACTGGATGTCTTGAATGTGTGTATGGCATTATGAAATCTGAAGACTACCAAAGAATTCTGTGGTGCAATGTAGGGCCCAATGTCAGAAAGTTGGGTCTCCGTCAGAGGTCATGGGTCTTACAGCAGGACAATGACCCAAAGCACATGTCAAAAAGCACCCAGAAATGGTTTAAGACAAAGTGCTGGAGAGTACTGAACTGACCGGCAATGAGTCCAGGTCTCAATCCCATAGAGCACCTGTGGAGAGATCTCAAAACAGCAATTGGGAAAAGGAACCCTTCCAATTTTATAGACCTGGAGCAGTTGGTGAATAAAGAGTGGTCCAAAATTCCAGCAGAGAGGTGTAAGAAACTCATTGATGGTTACAGGAAGCAATTGATTTCAGTTATGTTTTCCAAGGGGTGTGCTACCAAATATTAAATTGAGGGTGCCAATAATTTTGTACAGTCCATTTTGGAGTTTTGTGTGGCATGTGTCAGATTTGGCTTGTTTTTCTCCACTTTTTGTGTCACACCAATACAAACAAAAGAAATAAACTTGAGAATGCTTAAAGATTTGTCATTGCAACAATTTTCTGGGTGAAGTGGTGCATTATCTGACAGAAATGCAGGGGTGCCAATATTTTTTAAACACCTTAGAAGAAGCCTGTGAAGTGCCTTGCATGTGAATTTGGGTTGAAATGGCAGCTGCTGTTTCCTTCACTTTATTTTAACCAAACATCTTTAGTTACTATTTAGCTATTGCTAGCTTGCTGTTATCTGTCTTTAAATAAATATAATTAGCTTCACTTCAACCCAATCAACACAGTGCCAACACAAACCTTCTCAAATAAACCCAAACAAGGGTAACTGATTTTTATCTTTAGAATAAAACTTCTTTAAATAAACAATCTTTTACTATATGTCTCAGATTTGTTTCTTTCATGATTCAGTTAGAGCATGCAACAACTTTCCAATACACTTCTATTATATAATTGGCTTCATTCTCTTGGCATCCTTTGTTGAAGAAGCAGCAATGAATTACGGTTGAGCCAATAAGCATATACGTACAGCCAGAAAATTGGCAGCTACTGAGCCTACCTAGGTATCCTTTTAAACAAAGGCTATCAAGAGAACAAAACAAATTAGATAAGACAGGTATATTGGAAAGTTGTTTAAAATAACATTCTCTGATTGCATGCTCTAGACATGCCCTAGCAAGCTAGTCGGTTCCGGAGGAGGAGCTCAGGTGTGTGGTTAGGTGAATCACCTGTGCAGCATCACCTCCACTACAAGCCTTGGAGGTATCTTCGCGCTTAAACCCTCTGCCTTAGGGTGGCTTACTTAGCTAATTCCACCGCTTCCAGAACCGGACAGTGCCATACCAAAGCACTGGGCTGCATATTGCAGCAGTTATAAGATTCATCCCTTTCTTTTAAACATTGCCTTATTAAAGGGTAATATCTAAAGGACATTGCCGTCTTTCCTACAGCTGAATTTTTTCCATTTAACCAGAGGTTGTGTCCCAAGGAGATCTACCACACTGAAGCTTTACTGGCTATCTTCCTTACCAGGGGCGCTAAACAGCTACGGATCCTACTGTGACCTTACCCGGTTAGGAGAGAGACCCTCTTGTTCTGCCTTACTGTGTCTGGCACGGACCCGGATTTCTTGCTCAGGTGAGACGCTGCTACAGAACTTCATTGGGAGCGGTAAGGGGCAGAAAGGCTCTGAGCCCTGCACTTCTTTTTTCAGTCGTATAGTCCCCTCCCACCGGTGCTGCGTGAGGGGACTCGACCGTTGCTCACATCCAGGAGTCTTACCCAGCCGCCTGGCGTGATTATCTCCGATACAATCTTGCTTCCTGGGCAGCCCTGGACTCCCGACAGCTGACTAACACCTTCCATTCCTCAGCAATCTCGACTAGGCGCCCCTCTCCCACCGGTGCTGCGTGAGAGGGGTTGCTCCAGAAAACGGGTCTCTCTCGGTCACGGACATCTAGATCTCCAACGGGTAATATTGATGGTTTTTCTTCTTTCAGTAACTGATTCTCCTTGCCCCTATTAAATAACTATACTACTTACACAAAGCCAAGAACTGGCAAAGGGAGATAAGGAGAAACAGAATCAAGGAATTAACAACTCATCAACTAATTTGGCCCTTGGGTAACTTAGTTCTCAATTATTGGGGAAAATGATATCCCTCTGGTTAAAATATTAAGTTACCGGACAATTCCTCTGTTTAATCTGCATTCTCTTCTCACGCTCCTGACTCAGATTATTTAAATATATCAAAAAGGAACTGACTGTCTCAATACGAACTTTACTTTTAAAATATAATGCTCATACATTAATCTCTGCGCTGTAAGACTTGTCCTCATTAATAAGGCCACAATTACTTTAATTTTTAAGCATTATGTGTTAGCTAGTTTATAGAGAAAAAGGTTAAAAATGTCACCTGTAGATGCTAACTTAAATATGATTTTTCAATTAGTTTGAAGCTGCAGAGAGGAAAGGAGAAAACCTACTGTTAAACTCTCTGCCTATACATTATGTACCGCTAACCATTTTACCTTCTCTCCCAAAAATGTATTGCTGTATGAAGATGTATTAAGCTAGGGTTACATTCTGCCATGTATACAATTGTTGTATTCTTAGAATTGTAGCTTTTTCATTCTATGCTTTATGTCTAATTCTCCCTTTTGGTGGTCACAGTTAAAGACGTCTTATTTTCATTTATTTAAACTAAACAAAACAGGCTATCTCTCAAACACTGTTATTATTTGAGGTAGCTTCTACCATGTACAAACTTCTAACATACAGTACATCTTCTTTTTGCCTGTGATAAAATATTAAGGGTATAAAACATAATATAATAGACAAATCTGTTGCTTTAATTTAAGGGGAGAAGAGGGAAAGAAAAAAGGAAAAAGGGAAGGGAGATTATTAGAAAATCTAGAGTGAACAGAAGAATATCTCAGTTATATCTGCATTAAAAGTAGATTATTTTGTTGACCTATTTCATTTCTTCCTCGTATATCTGCTATAAATATACAATTAAACTGACCTTGATCAAGTACTGATATAAGCAGACTTTTCTAAAGTCTAGGCTAAAATAGTCTCTTGTAACCTATATAACATATCAGTAGGAGATATCTAGCTAAACTGTAATTGCTGAATAAACTAACAACCTTAATCCTCATATGAAAAAGAGGGAGAGACTTCGTGTAGATTTTTTTTTTAATTGTTATCTAACTAAGAATCTCACCGATCTCTCTGACACATATCACAGAAGCTTGAGTATTTTTTTTTTTTTGCATCTCACTAGGTGAATTGCTATTAAGTCCATATATTTGAATTCACAGTAAATCCACAAATATCTCAATCTTGTATTGGATTTTCTATCTTTCTTTTCTTCTTTGCTCAATAAAATTATCACCCTCAACGTTCTTCTAGACACACACACCTAGAAATTCAATAATTGCAACATACCCTGACAGACTTTAATAGAGCAATTTAAGGGTAGCTCTGCACAAAGTAGTTTATAATTTTACTTTCTTGATCTGTGAAACACTATCTCTTTTTTTTCTCGACCTAATCCTTTCTGACTGCCTTGTTTTTCCCCCAATATCACAACCACACTTTCCCACTCTCCCGGTTCAAACCCCCTGGGACCTTACATTCTCACTCCCCTTTTTTTTTTTTTTCTCACCATCAAGCGCTTCACTCAGCGCTTTTCTCTTCACGACCACACACACTCACGCAGCGTATGGATACATTTTTCTCCACTTCATCCAAGACACTCTCCCCAAACATGGCAGCCAGGCAAAGGGATAAGAAATCCAAAAACACTCAAGAACTCGCTGCTGAATCACTACCTATTTCACCTCACAGGGTAGCTATTCCTGAATCCACTACCTTACAGACTTTGGTCACTAGCATATCAGACGCACTAGCACCTAAATTTGAGGCCCTTAGGACAGAGATTAAACAAGACATAGTGTCACTATGTCAAGAGATTAGACAATGCTCTATTAGAATTCAGGATATAGAACAACGAATATCAGATCTAGAAGATCTAACAACAGTACAAAGTTCAAAGATTGAGGTCTCAAGCAATAACATGCAAAAAATTTATGACAGACTGGAGGATTTAGAAAATCGCTCTAGAAGAAATAACATACGTATAATAGGCCTTCCAGAGGACAAGCAAGATGATAATTTAAGTCTTTTTATATCAGACAAACTTACCAAAGCTTTAAAAATTCCCTCAACTTATCATCCAATTATAGTGGAAAGAGCACACAGAGTAGGCAATCCTCACTTAAATAGCAAAAATACTACTCGTCCAAGACCTATTATAGCGAAATTACTTAATTTCCAGGACAGGAATATGATATTACAATATTACCGCAAAAGCCAGCCAATCCTCATAGACAATGCTATGATTCTAATTTTTCAAGACTTCTCAGCTTATACAGCTTCTAAAAGAAGAGAGCTAGCCCCCATTTGCACTATGTTCATACAAAAGGGACATCGTGCTACTATAATCTACCCTTTTAAACTCAGAGTTGTAGTGAACGACACGGTACACTTATTTGAGGATGCTCAATTGGCTGAGAGCTTTTTTAAGACAGTAAATTCTTAATTTAAAGATGATCTTCATATCTAAAGAAGGGATAAGACCTATGACTAGGGAAACCCCTTGGGTTGGGGATGGTGTGGCTGGTTGTTTGAATGGGTTTTTTCTTTTTTTTCTTTTTTTTTTTCCTCTTCTTCATTTTTGCTCCCTCTCTATGCTTGTAAATGTCACAAGAGATAAATAAACTTAAAATTGTGTCGTGGAATGTTGGCGGCATTTCGACCCCTATTAAACGAAAGGCAATACTTGCCCATCTGCGAAAGGCCCATACAGATATCGGTTTCCTTCAAGAAACCCATTTAAATTTAGAGGAATCTCTAAAATTAAAGGCACAATGGGTCAAGGAAGTTTTCGTAGCACCAAGTGTTGGGAAAAAAAGAGGGGTGGTCATTCTAATTGGGAAAAGAGCAGAAGTGAAGGTTTTGCACTCCGAGGCTGACTCTGGGGGGAGATACATTCTGGTAAAACTCAAGATCGCTCAAGCAATCTACACACTGTGTAATGTATATGGCCCAAATACTTCTGATCCAGAGTTCTGGAACCTAATGCAATCAAAACTTTTGTTGATTAACGAAGGTCATTTAATTTTAGGGGGTGACTTTAACATGGCACCTCAATGCCCTCTAGACAGACTTAGGAATAAGGTTAAACATTTAAAGCAGAAAAAAGATAACCTAGACTCTAAAATACTTAAGAAAATTCAACATAATCTTGCAATTCGAGATATTTGGAGAGTCCAAAACCCGGATGTCCAGAACTTTACCTGTCTCTCTAAAGCCCACAAAACCCTCTCTAGGATCGATCTTTTTCTAATTGACGAACACCTACCCACAACAAAAGTTAAAGCAGAAATAATGCAAATTCTTTTGTCTGATCATGGACCTATCTCCCTTGAACTATATCTTGACCATCTTAGGCCTAAAATGTCGTGTTTTTTCTTTCCTTACCATCTCAATACAGACCCTAAATTTAAAAAATGGATCAGAAATAAGTTTTCTGAATATGCTAATTTTAACAAAGATTATGTGCAGCGCCCAGAAATATTCTGGGAGGCTGCAAAGGCAGTGCTCAGAGGAGAAATCACGGCCTATGCTGCTATGATATCTAAAAAGGTTAAGCTGAGAGAAAGGGAAATGTGCAACTCTCTGGTTAACTCATATAATCACTTCCTACTTGAAAAACCCCCCCTAAGCTGGGCGAAATATATCCGCGCTAAAAATATTAGAGATACTTTCTTACTGACCCAAGAAACATATAGAGAACTTAGATTTCAAGCCAAACTATACAGAATTGGCAATAAATCTGGAAAAATGCTAGCCAGACTAGTTAAAAATTAAGGAAATAAACCAACGATAGAAAGACTCGTACATGATGGGAAGCAATTATTGAAACCAGAAGAAATATCTAATTTATTTATAGAATATTTCCGAGATATATACACTTGTAGAGGATATGATGATGCAAAAGCTTCAGAGTTCTGGAGCAAAATCACCTATCCGATAATTCCGGCTGATGAGATAACCAGCCTTAACTCTCCAATCTTAAAAGAAGAGATAGAGAAAGTAATCTTTAATCTCTCTCTCAATAAAGCAGCAGGCCCAGATGGACTCCCGAATGAAGTCTATAAAATTTTATCATCTGAAATAACACCTTATCTGGGCAATCTTTTCAATGATATCTACCTCAATGGAAAATCGGTCTCTCCCTCCTTCTCCGCGTCATTTACAACTTTGATCTTAAAGGGGGGGAAGGATCCATCGCAAAAAGAGTCATATAGGCCAATTGCCCTGCTGAATTCTGATTATAAAATTATGTCCTCCATCTTAGCAAATAGGCTACAGACCATCTTACCTAAAATAATTCACACAGATCAAGCCGGCTTTCTTAATAAGCGAAATTCTGCGGCAAAAATTAGAGAACTTCTTGTCACTCTGGATTATATCCAGAACATTTCCCCTTCGGACTTAGCCATCTTATCAATTGACGCAGAAACGGCGTTTGACTCAGTAATATTTAACCATATATTACCATCTTTAACAAAATTTGTGATTAAAGGAAATCTCCCTAGATTTCTAGACAATCTGCACAATCAATCTCAAACAAGATTGATAATAAACGATACTATTTCGCCCCCAATTGCAATAGAGAGGGGGACGCGCCAGGGTTGCCCTCTCTCTCCGCTTCTGTTTGATATAGCAATTGAGCCTCGCGCAATCATGCTACGGGAATCATTAAATGGCATAAAAATTCGGAACTATGAGATAAAGATCGGACTATATGCTGATGATCTTTTAATCTATCTCTCTAACACAAAGTTTAATATACCAAGACTTCTTCAAATAACTGATCATTTCAGCTCGTTCTCGGGATATAAAGTGAATAAATCAAAATCTGAGATTTTCTGGTTGAGGAGAAATAATAATTCCATCATAAATACCCCATTTAAAGAGGTCTATGAATCTTTTAAATATCTTGGGATTCACATACCGATTAATCTTAGAGACCTATATAAACTAAACATATTTCCTATATTAATCAATATTAAAGAGAAACTAAAGAACTGGCAGCATCTACCCTTATCTATCTCTGGGCAATCAGAACTGTTTAAAATGATTCTTCTCCCTAAGCTTCTCTATATCTTGCAGAATGTTCCATTAATCTTGTTAGAAAAAGACATTCGCTCAATTAACTCTGCACTTATACAATTTATATGGCAAGGGAAAAGATCCAAGATATCTCTTACTAAACTCACTGCACCAAGGGAATATGGAGGTATAGCAGTACCAAATATTAGATTTTATAACCTTAGCTTCCTTGCACGTATAATTATGGACTGGATTTTCACTAAAGATTATGTTCTCAATAATGAATTGGAACGTAATATTTGTGAACCATATCTCCCATTGGCCTTGATCCATTGCTTGCCAAAGAAACTCCCAGAAAAAAATCAAAAGATTTAAAACTATATATAATCCTATAAAAGTATGTTAAAATCTGACAGCGCTCAACCTTGTGTCTGTAGCTCCTAGTATTGTGGGTACCAGCGCCCCCAAAAAGGTGAATGTAGTGCTAAAAATAAATACACAGAGCGCCTCCTAAAAGGCTAAGACACTAGTAGTGACAAGTTTATTTAAATAAAAAATATATTGAAATTCTATAGGGGTATATAAAATATTTTATAAGCTACTTATAGCTAAAATATACAAACAAGATACAAAAGTGGATCCACTTAAAATTAACAATAAAATATGCATATATCTATATAAAAAACAATACAATTGTGGTTAAAAACCACAACAATATACAATCTTAATCACAAAATAAATTACAATAAAACAGCTGTTGATGGTTGGATAAAAAATAAATATAAAAACATCAATTTACTGAGTAGTTGTCCATAAATATGTAGGTCCCAAACTTTAAATTCTTTCCAGAGAGTGAATGTCCAATATGAAGATTCTATTTTAAAACAGTTATCCTTATATATCCCTCGATAAACGGTGAAATGATGAAGTGTGTAAAAAAGAAAAACGTAGTGGTTTTCAAATCAAATTTAAAAAATTATTGTGAATATCCAAAAAATCCTGAAAAGATGATGTGATGAAGTGGGCGTGAATAATCAAAAATGTGTGTACACAAAAATGAAAAAAGAAAAAGGAAAAAATGTAAAAAAATAATCCAAATGAATATTTAGGATGTGTTAAAGTGAATAACACACTTATAAAGTGACCCTTATGTGAATACAAGATGTGAAGAGATGCTCCTAAAAAGTTATTCCTGTGTGTAAACGATGAAAAAATACAGAAATGGATCCTATGTCTCAGGGATCAATTCATTCAAAGATATACCTGTAATAAAACAAATATAACATAGTGAAAAACTGCTATTCAAACTTAGTCAGTAATTGAAAAGAAGCTTACCATATATGTCAACGCGTTTCGGCCCTAAGAACTGGGCCTTTATCAAGACACCTTTTTATTACAGGTATATCTTTGAATGAATTGATCCCTGAGACATAGGATCCATTTCTGTATTTTTTCATCGTTTACACACAGGAATAACTTTTTAGGAGCATCTCTTCACATCTTGTATTCACATAAGGGTCACTTTATAAGTGTGTTATTCACTTTAACACATCCTAAATATTCATTTGGATTATTTTTTTACATTTTTTCCTTTTTCTTTTTTCATTTTTGTGTACACACATTTTTGATTATTCACGCCCACTTCATCACATCATCTTTTCAGGATTTTTTGGATATTCACAATAATTTTTGAAATTTGATTTGAAAACCACTACGTTTTTCTTTTTTACACACTTCATCATTTCACCGTTTATCGAGGGATATATAAGGATAACTGTTTTAAAATAGAATTTTCATATTGGACATTCACTCTCTGGAAAGAATTTAAAGTTTGGGACCTACATATTTATGGACACCTACTCAGTAAATTTATGTTTTTATATTTATTTTTTATCCAACCATCAACAGCTGTTTTATTGTAATTTATTTTGTAATTAAGATTGTATATTGTTGTGGTTTTTAACCACAATTGTATTGTTTTTTATATAGATATATGCATATTTTATTGTTAATTTTAAGTGGATCCACTTTTGTATCTTGTTTGTATATTTTAGCTATAAGTAGCTTATAAAATATTTTATATACCCCAATAGAATTTCAATATATTTTTTATTTAAATAATCTTGTCACTACTAGTGTCTTAGCCTTTTAGGAGGCGCTCTGTGTATTTATTTTTAGCACTATAATCCTATAAAAGCATGGTGGAACGTAACTAAACTCCTGGCAATAAATGGTATTGTCTCAAATCATCATCCTCTGATAGGAAATCCACAATTCCAAGCAGGCATAAATTCAGCGGTTTTTAATCGATGGCACAACAATGGCCTGGTAAAGATCTCCTCTCTGTTAGATAGCTAAATAAAGTGTATTAAGACTTTTGAAGAGCTGAAGACTGAATTTAACCTCGTTAACAAATATTTCTTTGCATATTTGCAAATAAGACACTTCACAGCTGAACTAGTTAAAGAGGCCGGCTGGCACTGGGCGTTAGTAAAGCTGGAAAATTGGTTAAGTCTTGTCAGAATTGGCCTTATGTCTATCTCACCGTGTTATCACTTACTCAGTGCCAGTAAAGCCACCCCTATCTTGGAAGGGCTGGCAACGGTATGGTCCTCCTTAATACCTCAAAGTAATATTGTACCAAAAACTATCCAGCTGTCGATCAACAAAGTGGCATCTACCACCATCTCGGCTACTTGGCGAGAGGCGCATCTTAGGCTCCTTCACAGGGCTTATTTCACCCCAGAGAAAGGCCTCAGAGTGCATAACCAACAATTCAATAAATGCCCCAAATGTTACTATCCAGCGGCAGATTTGACACACATGTTTTGGCATTGCCCCAAGATGAGAAGATTTTGGATTAAATTGGAATACTGGCTCAAAAACGTTCTGAAAATCGAGATAACCTTCCTATCACTATATCAAATCATTTTATGTTTAAATATTAATAATACCGTTCGGAGTAACGAAAAATTAGTAAATCTTTCTATCTTGGCCTCTAGATACTTGATCTGCAAAAAATGGAAACTGAGATCCCTGCCAACCATTACTGAAGTTAAGAATTACTTAAAGAAACAATGTGTACTAGAACAGAAAGACACAAATATTGATAAAGAAAATAAGAAAATTCTTTAACAAATGGGCAGCCTTTATAAAAACATTTCAAGAAAGGGAAATTGATTTTCTGATTTTTCCATTTAAAAACTCAGAAATAGTTCTTCTCGGTATCTGGTAACGGGAGATAGGGGTTAGATGTCCTCCCCCCCCCCCTTTTTTTTTTTTTTGTTTGTTGTGTATTCCAAGTGATGTTCTGTGTGAGTGTGTGCTGCATGATGTACAGTTTTGGCCTGTCCTTCTAGTGGTGGCCATTGCCTTACCACTAGCCTAGTCCTTGATTATAAACTAACCCAACATTTAGATTTGGATAAGGAATCTACTATGACACCAGGAAAATAAGGGAACATTTTAGAGTATACATAAAAATGACCCTGCTGCGAGAATTCAAGCCCTTAGTTATCATAAACAGATTCTGCTCTGCCTCAGTTACAGAGGCGGATAATGATCATTAACTCCTATAATTACATATCTACCCTTTTTTCTTACTTTTTTTTTTTTTTTTTTTTATGAAGGTTATAATGATCAAGAAATTGTTCAAATTAGGAAGTTAAAACAAGGAAAAAACCCTGCAGAGTATACAATTTAATTTAGAGAAATCTGATTAATATTGATAAATATTTTTGTTTCCAACTTTAATTTTTTTCTCTCTGTTGTCTGTTCTGGGCCCTGTGAGGCGCCAAATATATTTTACTTTTATTCTTTGTATGCACTGCTGGTTATAAATAAAAGTTATAAAAAAAAAAAAAATAACATTCTCTATCTGAATCATGAAAGAAAAAAAATTGGGTTTCATGTCCCTTTAATTCATTTTAAATTGTGTAAATGTGATAAGGATACAGTAGGTTCCATGAGTTTCTTATTAACTTGAATGTATTGAAAATTATATCATAATGCAAAACTTATTTATAATTTAAATATCATATCATAAATAAAACAATTAATTTGTGACAAAGCAGATTGCAATTACTACTGAAAGGTTCATAAACTTTGATGTAAAAGGAAACTATATAATTTCACATCCAAGCAAAAAAAAAAAAAAAAAATCAATAATAATTAATATAATAAATACTAGAATCTGAGAATGTTTTGCTGATTAGAGATGGAACCAGGTGTGCCTATTTTACAACTCGTACAGCTGACGTGCAAGTTTCTTGTACTTCACAAGCTTCAGAGCTCTCACCAGCATCTCCAGTCTAACCAAATTTGTATGTTATTCTATGCATCTGATTCCCTGAAATTGGAGAGATGACTGCACTTCCTGAATTGTAGATACACGAAGGAATAGATTATATATATATATATATATAATTTTATATATCTAGTTTTATATATATATATATATATATATATATATATATATATATATATATATATCTTAGAAAGGAAAGAGCACTCCAAAGGTCTTGACCAAAATACTGTAATTGTTTACTGTTAACGTTTTTGGACTAACAAGTCCGTCCTCAGACAAAAATTCAAGCAGACCTTTCAATTTTAAATAATAACCTGTATCCGCGAATACAGATTAATATTTAAAATTGAATGGGATATAATCATTATCTGTTATTATTATAGTTCCTTATGCTAAAAATAAGGTTCGCACTGAATAGTTTTCTATGTTCAAGTGTTTTCTTTTTAGCTTAAGATATTGTTGTATGTTTTTGCTGTTCTAACCATTACCGGTTAATAATGTGGCTCTTTAGGATATGAGCAAAGCTTTCATTAAAATGCTGTATGTGTTTATGTGCCCTCCTCTTAGTGCATAATGATGCTTTGTTTTTTTCTTTTACTATGTGTAGGGGTTACTCTTTTATTTTTGTTATTATGACGGTTCTTATTTTTGCCCCATAACCACTCACTGTCTGGGTCCTTCGGGCCCGTGTGATTCTGTGTTCCTCGCTGCCTCTCCCTCTCTCCCCTCATATACTTTTCTATTTATTTTCTTATCTCTTCCTCCCCATATGTTGTCTACCCTTCAGTTGAATCTAGAGCGGGATTTTCCCATATCTTTTACTTTCTTTTATTGTATCTTTTTTCTCCCTTTTTCTTTTTCTTTTTTCTTTCTGTTTCTCTCGTTTCCCTTTTGCCTGCTGCTTCTGGCCTGGCTGGCTCCTTTTAGTACCTCCCAACTAGGCCTGAACCTACTCTTTAAGTGATCTTATTGACGTTTTTTTGAGTAAAATTTTTATTTTTTCCTTTTTTTTTTGTTGTTGTTCAGAAGCCTAATTGCGGTTTCCCTTGTAATATACCGCATGTTATAGGTATTTTTTGTATCCGTGGCACCTTAATTATTATTTATATTTTATTATTACTACCTTTCCAGGTTTTCTGTTCCCCTTTCTTTGTTTTTTAAGCCGGGCACTATCCGGACTCTGGTTCTCATATAATAGTCCCCCTCTTCCCCCCCCCCTTTTTTTTTTTTTTTTTTTTCTTCTTCATCTCTCCCTTTCCCCGACTGATGATGGCTGCTACACTTGTTTCTCATAATGTGAGAGGTCTTAATTCTCCAACAAAACAGAGTTTACTCCTCCGCTCCCTTAAGTTCTTGCAAGCTAAGATAGTCTTCTTACAGGAAGCTCATTGGGTAGTCGATAAACCAGTTTTATTAAAATCTCCCTTATATCCGTACATTTTTTCGGCATTCTTTATTAAAAAATCGAGGGGAGTTGCTCTCCTGCTTCATAAAGATATATCATTTGAACACCTGCATACGGAGGTTGATCCTCAGGGTCGTTATTTAATTTTGGTATGTAAATTGGACAGCAAGATATACACTTTAGCCTCTTATTATAGTCCTCATACAAAACAGATTAGGCATCTTAGAACATTTTTTACCCAGCTATATAAATTCAAGAAAGGATCACTATTAGTTGCAGGAGATTTTAATATGGTCTTGGACCCAAACCTAGATAAATGTATTCCACAAGGGCGTAGTCTGGATAAAGCCTCCTCTGTAACTGCAAAGCATTTTTATTTCCTCCTGGCTCAGGCAGACTTATTTGATGTCTGGCGTTCTCTACACTCCGGGGATAAGGATTTCACCTTTTATTCCCCTTTGCATACTTCTTACTCTAGGATAGATATCTTTTTGTGTAATTCTTGGCTTTTGGATCTGATTCCTTCGGCTTTAATTGGTTATTGCTCTTGGTCAGACCACTCCCCCATTACTATTCAACTTTCACTGACATCAATGGTCCCATCCAGACCGCCTTGGCACCTTCGGGACTCTCTCCTTTCTATCCCTAGTCTTAAAGAAACTATCTCTGAGGAAATCTCTTACTTTTTGCAGCATAATGACACAGGAGATGTCAATGATTTTTGTTTGTGGGATTCCTTAAAAGCTTTTCTGAGGGGCCTTTTTATTAAGGTACAAAGTCAATCCCGCAATAAGTCTGTAGCGTCCCTTGCACAGTTACATAGGACTCTTAGATCTCTTACTTCTCAGCACATGTCTACGTTAGATTCCTCTCTAGTATCTCTTATTGAGACCACTAGGAGTTCTATAAGGACGTTGGAGAATCAAAAGGTGCAAGATTGCCTTAGAGCCAATAGGCATCTTTTTTACCATAAAGGCAATAGACCAGATTTCCTTTTAGCGAGAAAATTGAGGAATCGCACGGCCCAATCCAGAATTCCCTACCTCTTGAAAGGGAGAGCTAAGATCACTTACCCTAAGGATATAGGGGCAGAGTTCGCCAATTACTACTCAC
Organism: Bombina bombina; assembly: GCF_027579735.1. NCBI lineage: Eukaryota > Metazoa > Chordata > Amphibia > Anura > Bombinatoridae > Bombina > Bombina bombina. Next base: position 1,280,180,106 of record NC_069500.1, read on the forward strand.
ATTAGTATAACCTTAAGATGGAGCAACCCCAGAATACACCCAGCAATGAGTCTGTTCGTGAATTTTTATCCGGATTGAACCTTCCAAGTTTGTCTAGGGAGAAGATAGAAGCGGTCGATCTCCTACTCACAGTAGATGAAATCACTTCCGTTATTCTAAAGCTGAAAAATCGTAAAGCTCCTGTTCTGGTCTGGATAGATACACCTCCCTTTTCTATAGATCTTTTGTGCACCAGCTTTCTCCTGTTCTGGCAAGAGTATTCGATAGGGCAGGGGCTACAAGCTCTTTCCCAGAGGAATTCTTGCAAGCTACTATAGTTACCCTGCCAAAGCCGGGCAAATCCCCGGATGTCTGCCCTAATTTTAGGCCCATTTCTTTGTTAAATGTAGACGCCAAGGTGTATGCTAAAGTACTTGCCAATCGCATGAATACTATCATCCCCCAATTAATCAGTCCTGACCAGGTTGTTTTCACGTTGGGCCACGAGGGCCCTGACAACACCAGGAGGCTCCTCAATATCCTTCTGGAGGCCGGTCGACTCGGTCAACCTTGTGTCACTTTATCCCTTGACACTAAAAAAGCTTTTGACCGGGTCGACTGGCTATACTTGAGGGAGGTGTTGCTGAGGTTTGGCTTTCCTTCGGGGTTCTGCAATAGAATCATGGCCTTGTAATCCTCCCCCTCAGCCAGGGTTAGTGGGATAGGTTTCTGCTCTTCTAGTTTCAAGATTTCTAATGGAAAGCGTCAGGGGTGTCCCCTGTCCCCACTACTCTTCGCCCTTGCGATGGAACCATTAGCGGAGAGGATTAGGGTTTCTCCAGGGATTGAGGGAGTTGATATTTCAGGCAGTTTACATAAAGTCATTTTGTTTGTGGATGACCTCACAATAGTCACCTCCAGGCCTTTAACTTCGCTACCAGCCTTGTTTCTTATTCTTGAGGAGTTTGCAGAGGTCAGCTACTATAAGCTGAACCTCTCTAAAACTATTGCATATGAGTTAAACATACCGGATACAGATGTTCGGTCATTGAAGGCGCGGTTTCCCTTCCAGTGGTCCATTGACAGGATACAACATCTGGGTGTCTATCTCTCCCATGATATTCCTACAGTCATTTCTAGTAACTTTGCCCCTCTTTTTCAAAAATTGAAGGCCTTATTAAAGCAATGGGACTCCCCATTCTTATCCTGGTGGGGACGTATAGCTGCGGTGAAAATGAATTTACTCCCCAAAATAACATACCTTTTCCACTGTCTCCCAATACCGATTCCCAAACCTCAATTAATTCAGTTTCAAAGGATATGTAATCTCTTCATCTGGAAGGGTAAATGATCAAGAATGGCGGTAAAATACCTATATAATCCAATTTTGGCAGGGGGGGCTGCTCTTCCTAATTTCATCAAATACCACGAGGCAGCGAGATTGGCCCATATATTGGCTTGGGGTGATCGTATGTTAACTAGTAGATGGGCGGTTATTGAACAAAATTCTATACTCTCGGGGATCCCCTTGCAATATTTACTCTGGATTCCCAAACATGTTAGGCATTCGGTTATCTCTAAGAATTATATAGTACAGGCTAATCTCAGATTCTGGGACAAAATTTGCCACTTAGCTGGTATCTCCCCACACCCTTCTCCAATACACTCCTTGGCTGGTCTCTTACAAGCCCTAACAAATTCACACCTAGAGTGGTGGGAGGGGCAGGTGTTATTGACTGTGTCAGACTTATGGGTTGGTGGGTCCCCGTTGACAGTAGCTGCTTTTCAAATTAGGTTTCCACGTAGGCCCCTCTTAAATTTTAAATTTTTTAGATTGAAGAGCTTTTTGAAATCTTGGAGGTTCCTTGGTGCCCCCCTCAGATCCTGCACTGGGTGTGAGAGGAGATGGAGCTCGGACAATCGTTTCCCTAGGGTATTTTCTATGGCCTACTTGGATATTTTGAATGCGCCTGTCTTTTGCAAGACCCTTCAAGTTAAACAATGGGAGAGAGTGTTGGGATTTGAGGCATCGGAAGAGCTTTGGTCTAGTGCCATATTACATACCAGGAAAGCTATACATAATGTTACCTATCTGGAACTGTTTCACAAAATTCTATTTCAATGGCATTTAAACCCTTTTAGATTATTTCAAATGTCTCATTCTCACTCTCCCCTGTATTGGAGATGCTGTGGGAGACTAGGCTCTGCAGTCCATATGTGGTGGTCATGTCCCAAAATCCTTAGGCTTTGGACTAGGGCTCTCCTTTGTTGTAGGCGATTTGAAGTTGGCTGGGGGGATCACGCTCTGAAGGGTTTGTTCCACATGTTCTCTGAGAGATTGCCAGCCCATGTCCTCAACTTATGGATTTATTTATTTACCGCAGTCAAACTGGCTATAGCCAGATCCTGGCGTCAGCCCAAAAGCCCTGGGTAGCCTTCAGTTCTTACAATTATGTCACACATGGAATCTATGGAATGCCCCATTTTCGCAGCTAATAACAACATTGATACACACTGCTTGAGCTGGGAACTTTGGAGACAATGCCTTGAGCCAGGGGGGAATTTAGGAATTTAGGTATTTGATAAACTAGACAAGTGCTTATGCCTGCCTTTAACCTATATCAGTCCGTCGGGGAAAGTGTTCCTTATTTCTCTCCTTGCCCTTCTTCCTTTGTCCCCCTTTCCCCTCACTATAGTTTTCCTGGAGTTTCTCAATGCTTGTGGAGCCATGGTTCTTTTTTTTTTTTCTCTTCGTAGTTAATACTTCTTGATACTCAGGTGTCTTTAGGTTGCTACAGTTCAAGCATTGCTTGTTTTTCTAGGTATGATCTATAAGGGTATAATTCAATGAGGATTTACGTTGTTTATTTCTTTGTGTAAATTTCGAGTTTGTGTGGAGTGAGAATGTATTATGTTATTCATAGTCTCTTTGTTAATTCTTATTAGTACGGCATATTTCACGTTTTCACTCTACCAAATCCTTGTGGTTAGTCCATAATATAAAACTTTTTTTTTTGTGTTTTTTTTTTTGTACGTTTATCTTCATGCTATCAGACTATAATTATATGAAAATTGTTTACCCTTTTCATTTATGCAACATTGTAACGTATATTTTGTATTTTTGAAAAAACCTTCAATAAAAAATATTTAAAAAAAAAAAATTGAATGGGATGCTATTGTACATATTACTATGACGCAGAAGACGTTGATCTTCAAAATGAGTAAGGTTTCGTGGCAGGCATCCCGTTTTCTTTCTTGCGAGTTGCAGACGGAGATTCCGTTCTTAGCTGTACTCTTACCTCATTGTGATTGAGGTTTCTTTCTGTAAGGAGCCATTTGTTGTATCCTTGTTTTTTTGTGTGTAAATAAACGGTATCACACTATTTCTGTCCCCTCTGTCATTACCGGTAAATACGGGTGAGGAGTTCGGGCAGCAATCACTTCAACAAGGAGTCAGTTCTATGGTCTGACAGAACAGCTGAATCTTGGATCTACAGCTCACGATGGCAAGGTAGGGCAGTGGGGAACCCAAATTCAATACAACCCGCCCGGTGATCAAGGTGTATCGACAGGCATCTACTTTAGTGATGTCGCAAACCTAAAATTGAATTCAATAGGCAGGTGAACTTTAAAACCTACAAGGACTCTTTCTGGCCACAATAGTGATGGAAAAGTTGTTTCAAGGGTACTAACACCTGGACTGTTGCATGCTGGAGGGGGATCCCTGGCAAAACTCCCATGGAAAATTACATAGTTGATGCAGAGTCTGCTTTTAAGCCATAATGGGTCTAAATCAACTAACATTCCCAAAGTGGCTGTCTCAAAACATCCCGGACAGAAGATAGATTGATAGTGATAGATAGGATAGATAGATATACATAGATTGATAGTTAGATAGAATCGATAGAAGAGAAATAGATAGATTTGTTAGATATATAATTACCCTAATAAATTCTAATAATCAAACATGCGTTCTTGGACCCAACTAGCTTGTGTCAATTAGTACTTTTCTTAGCACTTTAATCCCTGTTCCCCCCCCCTATCGGGGGAGTTCTATATGGCCTGCCAGATTACCCTGAAAAATTATAATAATAAGACATGTGGTCTGCTACCTATTTTAACGAGGTTGTGTTTTAAGTACTACCATTCTTAGCACTTTAATCTCTGTAACTCCCCCTATTTGGTGAGGTCTATACGGCCTGGATGATTACCCATATAAAATATAATAATAAGACATCTGCTCTTGGTCTGTGACCCATGGTAACTATGTTGTGTTAATTAGTAATGTCCTTCGCATTTTAATAGCTGTTACTCATACGGTGGAGGTCTATATGGCCTGCATGATTACCCTTACAAAATATAACAACCAAACATATGTTCTGGGACCCATGGTAAGTAGGTTGTGTTATGTAGTACTGTTCTTTGCATTTTCATACCTGTTACAACACCAAATGGTGGCAGGTCTATATGTCCTTCATGATTAGCTGCACCCAAACCCAAAAAAAAGCTGAGTGGTCTTAGACTAACACCCATGGCTAACTCTGTTGTTTCAATTAGTACTATTCTTAGCACTTTCATCCCTGTTACGGGCGGTCTACATGGCCATCATGATTAGCCGAACAAAATACTACAATCCAACCTTTGCTCAGTCTTCATAGGCCCTTCATTGTCTGTATTTTGATAGTACAGTTCTTATTATTTTTATAGCTGATACAACACCGAATGTTGTCAGCTCTATATGGCCTGCATGATTAGCTGCACCCAATACAAAAATAAATCCAAGCGGTCTTGGATTAACACCCATGGCTAACTTTGTTGTTTCAAGTAGTACTATTCTTAGCACTTTCATCTCATCATCCCTGTTACTTCCAGGACTCTCGGTGGTGGTGGTCTACATGGCCATCATGATTGGCCTAACCAAATACTACAATCCAACCTTGGCCCAGTCTTCCTAAGGCCCTTCATTGGCTGTATTTTGGTAGTACTGTTCTTATTACTACATGGTGGTCTACATGGCCATCATGATTAGCCTAACCAAATACTACAATCCAACCTTGGCTCAGTCTTCCTAAGGCCCTTCATTGGCTGTATTTTGGTAGTACTGTTCTTATTAGTTTAATAGCTGATACGACACCGAATGTTGTCAGCTCTATATGGCCTGCATGAATAGCCGCACCCAAAGCCAAAAAAAAGCCAAGCGGTTTTGCACTAACACCCATGGCTAACTCTGTTGTTTCAAGTTCTACTATTCTTAGCTCTTTCATCTCATCATCCCTGTTACTTCCAGGACTCTCGGTGGTGGTGGTCTACATGGCCATCATGATTAGCCTAACCAAATACTACAATCCAACCTTGGCCCAGTCTTCCTAAGGCCCTTCATTGGCTGTATTTTGGTAGTACTGTTCTTATTAGTTTAATAGCTGATATGACACCGAATGTTGTCAGCTCTATATGGCCTGCATGAATAGCCGCACCCAAAGCCAAAAAAAAGCCAAGCGGTTTTGCACTAACACCCATGGCTAACTCTGTTGTTTCAAGTTCTACTATTCTTAGCTCTTTCATCTCATCATCCCTGTTACTTCCAGGACTCTCGGTGGTGGTGGTCTACATGGCCATCATGATTAGCCTAACCAAATACTGCAATCCAACCTTGGCCCAGTCTTCCTAAGGCCCTTCATTGGCTGTATTTTGGTAGTAATGTTCTTATTAGTTTAATAGCTGATACGACACCGAATGTTGTCAGCTCTATATGGCCTGCATGAATAGCCGCACCCAAAGCCAAAAAAAAGCCAAGCGGTTTTGCACTAACACCCATGGCTAACTCTGTTGTTTCAAGTTCTACTATTCTTAGCTCTTTCATCTCATCATCCCTGTTACTTCCAGGACTCTCGGTGGTGGTGGTCTACATGGCCATCATGATTAGCCTAACCAAATACTACAATCCAACCTTGGCCCAGTCTTCCTAAGGCCCTTCATTGGCTGTATTTTGGTAGTACTGTTCTTATTAGTTTAATAGCTGATACGACACCGAATGTTGTCAGCTCTATATGGCCTGCATGAATAGCCGCACCCAAAGCCAAAAAAAAGCCAAGCGGTTTTGCACTAACACCCATGGCTAACTCTGTTGTTTCAAGTTCTACTATTCTTAGCTCTTTCATCTCATCATCCCTGTTACTTCCAGGACTCTCGGTGGTGGTGGTCTACATGGCCATCATGATTAGCCTAACCAAATACTACAATCCAACCTTGGCTCAGTCTTCCTAAGGCCCTTCATTGGCTGTATTTTGGTAGTACTGTCATCCTTTTGAATAAAAGATTACAGTAAAGGCATTGATTTTAGAAACCCACAGATCCTTATTTGCATCCGTGAATTTAGCAAAAAAAATTGATTACACACCCGTCACACTTATTTATGCTCAGGCCTTTTTAATACGAGGGTCCCGGAGCCTCAACCGAAACAACAGCATGAAAGAGGAGATATGTCATCCTTTTGAATAAAAGATTACAGGAAAGGCATTGATTTTAGAAACCCACAGATCATTATTTGCAACCGTGAAATTAGACAAAAACATTGATTAGACAGCCGTGACACTTATTTATGCTCAGGCCTTTTTAATACGAGGGTCCCGGAGGCTCAACCGAAACAACAGCATGAAAGAGAAGATATGTCATCCTTTTGAATAAAAGATTACAGGAAAGGCATTGATTTTAGAAACCCACAGATCATTATTTGCAACCGTGAATTTAGAAAAAAGAAAAGATTACACAGCCGTGACACTTATTTATGCTCAGGCCTTTTTAATACGAGGGTCCTGGAGCCTCAACCGAAACAACAGCATGAAAGAGGAGATATGTCATCCTTTTGAATAAAAGATTACAGGAAAGGCATTGATTTTAGAAACCCACAGATCATTATTTGCAACCGTGAAATTAGAAAAAAACATTGATTACACAGCCGTGACACTTATTTATGCTCAGGCCTTTTTAATATGAGGGTCCCGGAGCCTCAACCGAAACAACAGCATGAAAGAGGAGATATGTCATCCTTTTGAATAAAAGATTACAGGAAAGGCATTGATTTTAGAAACCCACAGATCATTATTTGCAACCGTGAAATTAGAAAAAAACATTGAATACACAGCCGTGACACTTATTTATGCTCAGGCCTTTTTAATACGAGGGTCCCGGAGCCTCAACCGAAACAACAGCATGAAAGAGGAGATATGTCATCCTTTTGAATAAAAGATTACAGGAAAGGCATTGATTTTAGAAACCCACAGATCATTATTTGCAACCGTGAATTTAGAAAAAAACATTGATTACACAGCCGTGACACTTATTTATGCTCAGGCCTTTTTTTTGGAAAATTACATAGTTGATGCAGAGTCTGCTTTTAAGCCATAATGGGTCTAAATCAACTAACATTCCCAAAGTGGCTGTCTCAAAACATCCCGGACAGAAGATAGATTGATAGTGATAGATAGGATAGATAGATATACATAGATTGATAGTTAGATAGAATCGATAGAAGAGAAATAGATAGATTTGTTAGATATATAATTACCCTAATAAATTCTAATAATCAAACATGCGTTCTTGGACCCAACTAGCTTGTGTCAATTAGTACTTTTCTTAGCACTTTAATCCCTGTTCCCCCCCCCTATCGGGGGAGTTCTATATGGCCTGCCAGATTACCCTGAAAAATTATAATAATAAGACATGTGGTCTGCTACCTATTTTAACGAGGTTGTGTTTTAAGTACTACCATTCTTAGCACTTTAATCTCTGTAACTCCCCCTATTTGGTGAGGTCTATACGGCCTGGATGATTACCCATACAAAATATAATAATAAGACATCTGCTCTTGGTCTGCGACCCATGGTAACTATGTTGTGTTAATTAGTAATGTCCTTCGCATTTTAATAGCTGTTACTCATACGGTGGAGGTCTATATGGCCTGCATGATTACCCTTACAAAATATAACAACCAAACATATGTTCTGGGACCCATGGTAAGTAGGTTGTGTTATGTAGTACTGTTCTTTGCATTTTCATACCTGTTACAACACCAAATGGTGGCAGGTCTATCTGTCCTTCATGATTAGCTGCACCCAAACCCAAAAAAAAGCTGAGTGGTCTTAGACTAACACCCATGGCTAACTCTGTTGTTTCAATTAGTACTATTCTTAGCACTTTCATCCCTGTTACGGGCGGTCTACATGGCCATCATGATTAGCCGAACAAAATACTACAATCCAACCTTTGCTCAGTCTTCATAGGCCCTTCATTGTCTGTATTTTGATAGTACAGTTCTTATTATTGTTATAGCTGATACAACACCGAATGTTGTCAGCTCTATATGGCCTGCATGATTAGCTGCACCCAATACAAAAATAAATCCAAGCGGTCTTGGATTAACACCCATGGCTAACTTTGTTGTTTCAAGTAGTACTATTCTTAGCACTTTCATCTCATCATCCCTGTTACTTCCAGGACTCTCGGTGGTGGTGGTCTACATGGCCATCATGATTGGCCTAACCAAATACTACAATCCAACCTTGGCCCAGTCTTCCTAAGGCCCTTCATTGGCTGTATTTTGGTAGTACTGTTCTTATTACTACATGGTGGTCTACATGGCCATCATGATTAGCCTAACCAAATACTACAATCCAACCTTGGCTCAGTCTTCCTAAGGCCCTTCATTGGCTGTATTTTGGTAGTACTGTTCTTATTAGTTTAATAGCTGATACGACACCGAATGTTGTCAGCTCTATATGGCCTGCATGAATAGCCGCACCCAAAGCCAAAAAAAAGCCAAGCGGTTTTGCACTAACACCCATGGCTAACTCTGTTGTTTCAAGTTCTACTATTCTTAGCTCTTTCATCTCATCATCCCTGTTACTTCCAGGACTCTCGGTGGTGGTGGTCTACATGGCCATCATGATTAGCCTAACCAAATACTACAATCCAACCTTGGCCCAGTCTTCCTAAGGCCCTTCATTGGCTGTATTTTGGTAGTACTGTCATCCTTTTGAATAAAAGATTACAGTAAAGGCATTGATTTTAGAAACCCACAGATCACTATTTGCATCCGTGAATTTAGCAAAAAAAATTGATTACACACCCGTCACACTTATTTATGCTCAGGCCTTTTTAATACGAGGGTCCCGGAGCCTCAACCGAAACAACAGCATGAAAGAGGAGATATGTCATCCTTTTGAATAAAAGATTACAGAAAAGGCATTGATTTTAGAAACCCACAGATCATTATTTGCAACCTTGAAATTAGACAAAAACATTGATTAGACAGCCGTGACACTTATTTATGCTCAGGCCTTTTTAATACGAGGGTCCCGGAGGCTCAACCGAAACAACAGCATGAAAGAGAAGATATGTCATCCTTTTGAATAAAAGATTACAGGAAAGGCATTGATTTTAGAAACCCACAGATCATTATTTGCAACCGTGAATTTAGAAAAAAGAAAAGATTACACAGCCGTGACACTTATTTATGCTCAGGCCTTTTTAATACGAGGGTCCTGGAGCCTCAACCGAAACAACAGCATGAAAGAGGAGATATGTCATCCTTTTGAATAAAAGATTACAGGAAAGGCATTGATTTTAGAAACCCACAGATCATTATTTGCAACCGTGAAATTAGAAAAAAACATTGATTACACAGCTGTGACACTTATTTATGCTCAGGCCTTTTTAATATGAGGGTCCCGGAGCCTCAACCGAAACAACAGCATGAAAGAGGAGATATGTCATCCTTTTGAATAAAAGATTACAGGAAAGGCATTGATTTTAGAAACCCACAGATCTTTATTTGCAACCGTGAAATTAGAAAAAAACATTGATTAGACAGCCGTGACACTTATTATGCTCAGGCCTTTTTAATACGAGAGTCCCGGAGCCTCAACCGAAACAACAGCATGAAAGAGGAGATATGTCATCCTTTTGAATAAAAGATTACAGGAAAGGCATTGATTTTAGAAACCCACAGATCATTATTTGCAACCGTGAATTTAGAAAAAACATTGATTACACAGCCGTGACACTTATTTATGCTCAGGCCTTTTTAATACGAGGGTCCCGGAGCCTCAACAGAAACAACAGCATGAAAGAGGAGATATGTCATCCTATTGAATAAAAGATTACAGGAAAGGCATTGATTTTAGAAACCCACAGATCATTATTTGCAACCGTGAAATTAGAAAAAAACATTGATTACACAGCCGTGACACTTATTTATGCTCAGGCCTTTTTAATACGAGGGTCCCGGAGCCTCAACCGAAACAACATCATGAAAGAGGAGATATGTCATCCTTTTGAATAAAAGATTACAGGAAAGGCATTGATTTTAGAAACCCACAGATCATTATTTGCAACCGTGAAATTAGTAAAAAACATTGATTACACAGCTGTGACACTTATTTATGCTCAGGCCGTTTTAATACGAGAGTCCCGGAGCCTCAACCGAAACAACAGCATGAAAGAGGAGATATGTCATCCTTTTGAATAAAAGATTACAGGAAAGGCATTGATTTTAGAAAATAGCTGTAAAGTAAGAACAGCGCAGGAGAACCGAGATTCAAGGTAGTAATTTTATTGGTACAAATACAAGACACACAACAATTCCTACTTACAAACGGTAGGTTTTAAAACAGCCTTTCACAATCTATGATGTGAACAATTCTTTAGTCCAAAAGCAAGGAAGACCACAGCCGGCAGATATGTCTCACTTTTCGTCAAGGAGCTGCACACAGTTTAGGTCACGGTGGGAAGCTTTTTTCAATCCCTTCTTTAAACCATGTAGATAGCTCGACGCGTTTCCCCCGGTGTATGCCCGGGCTTTATCAAGAGCAGAATGTTAAGCTTAATAGATTGTTAGCTTTTAAAGTCGGTGCTTCCACCCGATTGGCTGATGGTATACACCAATCAGGATGCGGTATACGAGCACACCCTTTTTTTTAAAGCAACTGATCAGCTGTGTCTATATTAACGGCAATTTATACATGTTATATACTAGTTCACAGAGTTACAGTTGATATACTCAGTAGTATATTTATGCACTAGCTGAATATATTTACAAAACCTATAAGGTACAGAATTATTCAAACACACACTTTAAAACATAAAAATAAAAATAAATACAGCAAGATAAATGCAAATTGATAAATACATTGCATACAAAAAATATTAAAAACAAATTCATAAACAAACATCCTACAATATAATAGAATAAACTAAACTAAATATGCAAATAAATACTTTAAAAACTTCAGATAAAATATATCATAAATGTACTGGAAATTGATATAGATCCTGTAACGATAAGAAATACATATAAGTAAATTCATCTTATTATGCGAAGATCATAATTATAGCATGCATAAATTATTCCTCAATTATAGATTCAACAGATAAAAAATCCTTTTTAGAAACCAACAGAAGAAAAAATTAAAATACTAAAATATTTGTATTTTAACATATTTGCATATTAAAATATAAGAAGACACATAAAAACTGGAGACTACAATTCTTCATAAGAAAGCCTGTACGTCTAAATCAATATTGAGACCTGAAGGATTCAAACTCTTTAGCTTATAAATCCATTCGGTTTCTCGTTGTCTTAAGGTTCTCAGTCTATTGGGATAACTTGGTGGTATCCAATCTATTATTTGTATTTCTAAACCTCTTGGATTACTACCATGAACCAATAGAAAATGATTGGGTACACTGTGTTTTTTAAAACCATTTTTAATTTTATACAAGTGTTCATTGAACCTTGTTCTAGTATTTCTTTTGGTACGTCCAATGTAAATCAGATCACAACTGCATCTTAGCAGATAGACAGTATATGTCGATTCACAGTTGCATCTGTGTTTGATCTCAAATTGTTCTGTACCATCAGAATTACTGAACCTGTTACCTTTTCTGACAAAAGAACACATGTTACATCTGCTTTTATTACATTTGTAAGTGCTAGTTGGAATGGATAACCAATTACTTAAGGTGTTTTTACTTTCGTTCGTTATTGGACCATTATCTCCCCTTTTTCTCAGTTTACTGGGAGCTAGATGGTTTTTCAAGTTTCGATTTTTTCTGAACGTAATGCAAGGTTTATATGTTATAATTTGACTCAAGATTGGATCAGATTTTAATATTCCCCAGTGTTTGTTCATTACCTTCTTTATTATACCTGCTCCTTCGCTAAAGGTAGTTATAAACCTTGATTGGTTGTTAGCCTCCTCACTGTTAACCTGATGCTTATTGGTATTATCAAGGAGTCTATTTCTATCTAGATTGCTAGCCCTTAGCTTAGCTGCTTTTAAAAGTTCATTCTCATACCCTTTCTCTAAAAATTTCTTGTCTAGGGTTTCAGCTTCACTATCAAAATCTGTTATTCTAGAACAATTACGTCTCACTCGAGTATATTGGCTAAAAGGAATATTGTTCTTCCAATTTTTAAGATGTCCACTCCTAGCATCAACAAAGCTATTCCTGTCAACTGTCTTCCTATGATTTTTCACTATGACTTTATTCTCTGTGGGGTCCTTCATAAGATTAATATCTAAAAACACAATATTATCCTTAGAACATGTACCACAAAATTCTAAATCAAAAGAATTTTCATTTATATATGTTGAAAATTGTGTCAAAGACTGTGACGACCCTCTCCATAAGATAATTACGTCGTCAATATATCTAGCATACTTTACAATATTACCTTCAAAAGGATTATTATTCCAAATATATTCCTTCTCAAAATCATCCATAAAAAAATTAGCGTAAGATGGGGCAAATGTTGTCCCCATCGCTGTTCCTTTAAGCTGCAAATAAAAAGAATCCTCAAACTCAAAATAATTATGAGAAAGGATAAATGAAATAGAATCCAAAATAAATTGCAAATGAACATCAGGAATATCATAGTATAAAAAAGCTCTTTTGATAGCTCTAATACCTTTTTCATGTTTTATATTAGTATATAAGGAGGACACATCATAAGTGGCCCACCAAAAATCCTCTTCCCATTCCATTCCCTCAAAGATTTTTATAACCTCAGTAGTGTCCTTTAGAAAGGCCCTGGTATTCCTAACTATAGGTTGAAGGTAATAGTCAACATACTTCGAGAGATTATGGCATAGGGACTCAATACCAGAGATTATGGGCCTTCCAGGGGGTTTGGAAAGGCACTTGTGCACCTTGGGAAGGTGATAGAATATAGGTATTTTAGGATTTTGTTGAATGATGAAATTAACCTCATCTCGTGACAAAATGTCGTCCTCTTTTGCTTTCAAAACTAGAGTATTTAAATCCTTTTGGAAGGTAGTAGTAGGATTATAATCCAATTTTTTATATACCACTGTGTCACCCAATAGTCTATTAGTTTCATCTATATAATCAATTCTGTTTTGGACCACTAGACCCCCTCCCTTATCGGCAGCTCTTAGAACAATATTCTTATTATTCTTTAGTAGCTCTAATGCATGCCTCTCATTGGGACTTAAGTTATCATTATGTTTATTCACTGTGCATTTAGATAGTTTTTTATTTAGTTCTTCACAAACTAATTTGTTAAACACAGGCAACTGGTCTCCCTGCATGTTGACAGTGTAGAAGAGGGATTTGCCTTTTAAATTGGAGTGGCGAATAGGTCTCGTTTCTCCATACTCAGAAAGCTCAGAAAGGTTTAAGTCAGAGGGATCTGTAGGTTCAGCCTCTTTGAGCAGCTCTAAATCTATAGAGTATGGATTAGATTCTAAATCTTTTAGGATTTTCAAAGTCTCTAAGTCTGTACTTTCTAAATATGTTTTATTACATAGTTCTCTATTAGTTTGATCCTTTAAAAAGTAACGTTTCAACGTTAGCTTCCGTATAAATTTTTGTACATCCATGTACACCTCAAATTTATTCGGTTTACTTTTAGGAGCAAAATTCAACCCCTTACCAAGGAGTCTGACGTCATCATCACTTAATTCAGCATCAGACAAATTGATTATTTCATTCTTTAGGCGTATTAATTCATTCTTTTTCTGTTTGATTGACTGTATTCTATGTCCTCCCCTTGTCCCTCTTCTACTTCTAGTGCTCGTTTTGAGGGTCTCCTCCTGGTTTCCCAAGGGCCTTCTGTCTGTATTTGATTTTCTAATCTCACATTCAGGCTGACATAATCCTTCTCTAAAAAATTAACCTTATTCTGATTTCTCGGAGTCCCTTGGTTAGACTTAGGTTTAGGTTTTGCACCAAGTCTATTCCAAACTGGTTCTCTCTGTTTATCAGGGGTATAAGAGGAGAACTGGTTTTTAACCTTATTATATCCACCACCATTTTGGTGGTGATTATTCCTATTACCCTGTTTCTTCCCTGAAGCTCCTCTCCAATCATCTTTCCCCCAGCCTTCTCTGCTATTGAGACGTTCCCTAAAGTATTTACCATTATCAACCTTCCCATAGGGTCTATTCTGATGGCTATTATTCCTATAGGATCCGTCCCAATTATTGTTATTATAATAATGGAACCCTTGTTTGTTCCATCCTCCACTTGGTTTATTACGGTAGTTAGAATTAGACCCCCCTTTCTTAGCAGGAATTTGATCTGATCTCCCTGAACCATTTTCCAAACTAGTTTCTGGGACCTGTACTATTTCCTCTTCAACCGGAGTTTTATTATAAGTGTAAACCTCATCGTTCTTAAAATCAGTAATATCCCTAACTAATTTTTTATGTTTTTTTAGCTTCAATTCTTTCTCATATTTTGCTGTTCTATTTTGTATATTATTATTTAGATTAATCCATTCTTCCTCATCTTTATAAGGCTGTATTTTATCTACTACCTCATTTATTTTTTCCTCCAAATTCTTAAGTCTAAATTCCCTATATCTTATCAAGATGTTAATCAATGTTATAGAGCAGGTGTGAAATGCCTTTTCCCAATCTGTAATAAACTCGACCTCATCCAATTTAAAAACATGTTGTTTAAAAAAATCTCAAACCCCTAGGCACTACATCATGTAAAATGTAATTGTCTAACAGCAGAAGGTCTTGCCATTCTTTTGTATCTTTTAGCAATAGGTCTTCCAAACCATTAAACAGATCTTTTGGATTAGAATCCTTAAATGTAGAACAATCCTCTTCTAATAAGAGATTGGTGGATCTTTCTCTGCCTGATCTGGACATAAAATCCCCAAATCTTTTTTCCATAGCCATTACCGGAATATAAAATATAATAAATAAAATACAAAAATATAAAAATACAAAATAATGGCGTTGCTAAATGCACAAAAGCACCAGTTTTATATGCCTGTGTATTACCCTTTAAATCTAATTTACCAGAAGAAGAGGGGACGTGCAAAATATAAAAATATAAAAATATATAAAAAAGTAGTTAAATAAGCAGCAAATATTAATAAATCCTGTGTTTAAGTGAACTGAACTTTAAACAAATTTTTCATTGGCAAGTTTTTTCATTGGCAAGTTTTTTCATTAAACAAATTTTCCACAGACAAAAACCGTTGCTAAAATAACAGCAATCTAAGAGCTTTGTAAATTGTGTTTAAGCAACAGCAGATAATATTCAGAGTAATGCAGCTGCTGATGAGACAGAAGAAAATAAACAAAGAAAAAGGAAAATAGAAAGCAGCGCTTTACATACAACTTTACGATATTACCACAAGTCTTAAATACAGACTTCTCCTCTGTGGAACAAAGAGGGATACAGGTGTTTCCACCCCCAATTAATGTTCTATGCCACTCGATCCTGATGCAGCCACTCTCGTCCTGTGTCTCTCTCCCCACACTGGATATGACGTGATCAGAAAATAGCTGTGAAGTAAGAACAGCGCAGGAGAACCGAGATTCAAGGTAGTAATTGTATTGGTACAAATACAAGACACACAACAATTCCTACTTACAAACGGTAGGTTTTAAAAGAGCCTTTCACAATCTATGATGTGAACAATTCTTTAGTCCAAAAGCAAGGAAGACCACAGCCGGCAGATATGTCTCACTTTTCGTCAAGGAGCTGCACACAGCTTAGGTCATGGTGGGAAGCTTTTTTCAATCCCTTCTTTAAACCATGTAGATAGCTCGACGCATTTCCCCCGGTGTACGCCCGGGCTTTATCAAGAGCAGAATGTTAAGCTTAATAGATTGTTAGCTTTTAAAGTCGGTGCTTCCACCCGATTGGCTGATGGTATACACCAATCAGGATGCGGTATACGAGCACACCCTTTTTTTTAAAGCAACTGATCAGCTGTGTCTATATTAACGGCAATTTATACATGTTATATACTAGTTCACAGAGTTACAGTTGATATACTCAGTTCACATCATAGAATTGTTCACATCATAGATTGTGAAAGGCTCTTTTAAAACCTACCGTTTGTAAGTAGGAATTGTTGTGTGTCTTGTATTTGTACCAATAAAATTACTACCTTGAATCTCGGTTCTCCTGCGCTGTTCTTACTTCACAGCTATTTTCTGATCACGTCATATCCAGTGTGGGGAGAGAGACACAGGACGAGAGTGGCTGCATCAGGATCGAGTGGCATAGAACATTAATTGGGGGTGGAAACACCTGTATCCCTCTTTGTTCCACAGAGGAGAAGTCTGTATTTAAGACTTGTGGTAATGTCGTAAAGTTGTATGTAAAGCGCTGCTTTCTATTTTCCTTTTTCTTTGTTTATTTTCTTCTGTCTCGTCAGCAGCTGCATTACTCTGAATATTATCTGCTGTTGCTTAAACACAATTTACAAAGCTCTTAGATTGCTGTTATTTTAGCAACGGTTTTTGTCTGTGGAAAATTTGTTTAATGAAAAACTTGCCAATGAAAAAACTTGCCAATGAAAAATTTGTTTAAAGTTCAGTTCACTTAAACACAGGATTTATTAATATTTGCTGCTTATTTAACTACTTTTTTATATATTTTTATATTTTTATATTTTGCACATCCCCTCTTCTTCTGGTAAATTAGATTTAAAGGGTAATACACAGGCATATAAAACTGGTGCTTTTGTGCATTTAGCAACGCCATTATTTTGTATTTTTATATTTTTGTATTTTATTTATTATATTTTATATTCCGGTAATGGCTATGGAAAAAAGATTTGGGGATTTTATGTCCAGATCAGGCAGAGAAAGATCCACCAATCTCTTATTAGAAGAGGATTGTTCTACAATTAAGGATTCTAATCCAAAAGATCTGTTTAATGGTTTGGAAGACCTATTGCTAAAAGATACAAAAGAATGGCAAGACCTTCTGCTGTTAGACAATTACATTTTACATGATGTAGTGCCTAGGGGTTTGAGATTTTTTAAACAACATGTTTTTAAATTGGATGAGGTCGAGTTTATCACAGATTGGGAAAAGGCATTTCACACCTGCTCTATAACATTGATTAACATCTTGATAAGATATAGGGAATTTAGACTTAAGAATTTGGAGGAAAAAATAAATGAGGTAGTAGATAAAATACAGCCTTATAAAGATGAGGAAGAATGGATTAATCTAAATAATAATATACAAAATAGAACAGCAAAATATGAGAAAGAATTGAAGCTAAAAAAACATAAAAAATTAGTTAGGGATATTACTGATTTTAAGAACGATGAGGTTTACACTTATAATAAAACTCCGGTTGAAGAGGAAATAGTACAGGTCCCAGAAACTAGTTTGGAAAATGGTTCAGGGAGATCAGATCAAATTCCTGCTAAGAAAGGGGGGTCTAATTCTAACTACCGTAATAAACCAAGTGGAGGATGGAACAAACAAGGGTTCCATTATTATAATAACAATAATTGGGACGGATCCTATAGGAATAATAGCCATCAGAATAGACCCTATGGGAAGGTTGATAATGGTAAATACTTTAGGGAACGTCTCAATAGCAGAGAAGGCTGGGGGAAAGATGATTGGAGAGGAGCTTCAGGGAAGAAACAGGGTAATAGGAATAATCACCACCAAAATGGTGGTGGATATAATAAGGTTAAAAACCAGTTCTCCTCTTATACCCCTGATAAACAGAGAGAACCAGTTTGGAATAGACTTGGTGCAAAACCTAAACCTAAGTCTAACCAAGGGACTCCGAGAAATCAGAATAAGGTTAATTTTTTAGAGAAGGATTATGTCAGCCTGAATGTGAGATTAGAAAATCAAATACAGGCAGAAGGCCCTTGGGAAACCAGGAGGAGACCCTCAAAACGAGCACTAGAAGTAGAAGAGGGACAAGGGGAGGACATAGAATACAGTCAATCAAACAGAAAAAGAATGAATTAATACGCCTAAAGAATGAAATAATCAATTTGTCTGATGCTGAATTAAGTGATGATGACGTCAGACTCCTTGGTAAGGGGTTGAATTTTGCTCCTAAAAGTAAACCGAATAAATTTGAGGTGTACATGGATGTACAAAAATTTATACGGAAGCTGACGTTGAAACGTTACTTTTTAAAGGATCAAACTAATAGAGAACTATGTAATAAAACATATTTAGAAAGTACAGACTTAGAGACTTTGAAAATCCTAAAAGATTTAGAATCTAATCCATACTCTATAGATTTAGAGCTGCTCAAAGAGGCTGAACCTACAGATCCCTCTGACTTAAACCTTTCTGAGCTTTCTGAGTATGGAGAAACGAGACCTATTCGCCACTCCAATTTAAAAGGCAAATCCCTCTTCTACACTGTCAACATGCAGGGAGACCAGTTGCCTGTGTTTAACAAATTAGTTTGTGAAGAACTAAATAAAAAACTATCTAAATGCACAGTGAATAAACATAATGATAACTTAAGTCCCAATGAGAGGCATGCATTAGGGCTACTAAAGAATAATAAGAATATTGTTCTGGCGGGGCTAGGCCAAGATGGCGATCAGACGCATATCACAGGCTCTCCTGCATAATTCTGCTTAAACTGCAGACTTTCTAGTAGTATCTGCTTCACCATCTATGCAAAATTACAGGATCCGCACACTTCCTGACAGCTCAACGAAAAGCTCTTTCTAGTTGTGTGAAAGTGGGATTTTGAGCCTCAAACCGGACCTCTGAGGCCTTGTATTATGTCCCACCGGAGAATGCGGACCATGATATCCCCAAGGCACCCTCTCTACTTGACATTAGGAGCACAAGAATCATCTAGATGAAGTGTCTAATCCTCAATTTTATCTAGGCTCCTCTCCGGTAATTCTACAATCAAGCAACTATCGCCTAATACAGGTACAGGTGAAACTTCCAACTAAGCCACACACGTCAAACCAGACGACGATGGAGGCAGACATCATGGCGGCACTAGCTGCAATCGGTTCTGCTATGGACTCTCACTTTCATAAACTAAGCCAGCATATATGTTCCACACGGAATGAAGCGTCTCATATACTTAATTATGGGGAGTGTTACTCCATTTATTCCTCAGGGCTTCTACTGGAAGAGAGAGAGGAGGATCTCCAGCACGTATACCCTGCAGAGGTGTCTGACTCCCGGATTCTGCCTGAACCCAATATACATATGGAGCGGATGACAGACGCTCACCTACGGGTAGCCAGCCATGTTCAGCCGGATCAAAATGGATGCAAGATATCTGGGAGTTTTGTGACACCACTGGACCCTGTTGTGAGGTGGCCGATCGCGGCGGGACCAGTGCATAGCGATAAAGCAGCTGTATATATGGCGCTGGACCCCTTGGACGCTATCTCGCATACACAAGCAACTCAGAGTACAAATCCAGCAATTGTCACCACATCTCGCAGATGGGGCTTAGGCGCGGCTGACTCTCCTGTAACGTATCCACATGATTTGGGTGATAGAGAGATAGAGAGCGCCCTACCGGGAGCAGCGACGGACTTACATGCCAGGGCAGGAGCTGTAAGACGAACCGCTGAACACCTTATTAGAAGCCAGCATGTCCGGATTGCAAACTTTCCTACGCAGATGGCCAGGTTGGAGATCTCCATGTGCTTGTCATCTGGTCTCAGGACAGGAGTGGGGTAAATTCTTTTCAACTGCTATGATGTGCTGGAGTTTGACCAATACTCTCTTGTACTTAGCCACATAGCCATTGACTATTGGATTTATAGCAATTTGCAAAAGATCTCATCAATAACAGACCAAATGCTACATGCCTCAGGTTCGCCATTAAAGGAATCGGTTAACCCCTAATAAAGGCAACACTGTCAGTGCTCTCATAAGCATCCCAGAGCGATACTGAGACCCTTGGCTGTTTGTCCTCAGACTGCACCGCATTTTTAGTGAAGTGCCCACCTTGTTCACAGCTCTATATAGATAGCCCTGTATAAGTAGTTTTCTTTAATGGTTTTCTCTTTATTTGTGTGTTTGTGATGTATACTTAGAGAGGTATTTGTTTAGGGCTGATCTATACTATACTATATTCAGCAGGCCATGTACTTTTTTTTATGGGTAATATCTGCTATACAATGTTTCATAATAAGAAGCTCTTAGGTTCATTTAGAGGGGCTCTACCTGTAGCGGTACCTGTAGCGGCCTTAACCCTTTCTATTTTAGCACTCGGGTAAATTGTTCAGGCCAATTATACACTGCATAGGCTACTATAATTACCAATTGCTATGATAACATCTATATACCCCTCCAATACGTAGGTATCGCATGTCTGTAGTAACTAGTATAATTTGGTACCCGCCCATCCATACTGTGCCCATTTTATCTGCGAGGGTAGGGGTATAAGTAGTGTATATCACATGGGTTAATGAACATTATCCCCTCCATGGTTGTATAGAGACAGGCTGTATTTTTTCTTGATAGTCATGTTATTTCTATTTATCATCTACATCGGACCCCTCTCCTCCCTTTCCCGCCGGCATCTATTACCGGCGGGTCATACCCCTACTCCTTTTACCTACATTGCCTATAGTTGGCATCTCCCCAGGAGAGGGGCTCATGTAACAGACCTCTATTCCCCATATAGACCTCTCCCAAATAGAAACCACTACTCTCCTAGCCGTACTAATGTCACAGCCATTTTGCAACTACTATTCACTTAGAAGCTAGTATGTTGCTCATCTTATCCCATATTCTCTTTATCAACATTAGTTGTGGATCCCCCTTAGTAGTATAATTCATGATCTCCCCAGCCATCAGCTAGCATGTATAGCAACAACCCCCTGACTGCATATTTTCTTACATGTGCCCTTGTATCTCCAGATGCCCAATAACACTTGTGCTATGTTAACTCTTTGATCTACTCCTAATTCCTCAGTAACTATCTTAGAGATCCCATTGCATCTTCCCTGTTGTCTTTTCGCATAGCTCCGCCCCTCCGCAGCTCCCATATATTTAGCTACCGTCCACCCTTATTTTAGGTGGACAAACAAGCGGTATTTACCCGCTATCGATATTGTACTGTTATAAGTTGCTCTTATCCTTTTGTCTGCACAGAAAATGAGGCAACTTGCCCTCCAATTACGTGCATTTAGTAGGAGCAACTTGTTGTGACACCCTATAATTTGTACATTTCCAGATAATTAATACATCCATTTTATAATTAATGTACCATCCTACAAGAAGTATAAGATTTTTAGGCTGTTTGCATTCTATCACTTGGTTATGCGTTTATATAAGAAATAAAAGGAAAAAAGAGGTAATGCTTGATTATATGTATTTGATTTTGTATTTGCATACAATATCCTTCATTTTTATGATGTCCTTTTGGTGAGATATATGTATGATATCTGAATTAAGATTTCTGTATTCTTTTATATGAAAAGGTTTCATTGTTCAATAGATAAACAATGTCTTGTATGCAAAATTTACCAAAGTAATGCAAAAAGTATATTCTATGTATGTTCTTTCTTTTTCTCGTATTACCTCAATAAAAATCCTTGATTCAAAAAAAAAAAAAAGAATATTGTTCTAAGAGCTGCCGATAAGGGAGGGGGTCTAGTGGTCCAAAACAGAATTGATTATATAGCTGAAGCTAATAGACTATTGGGTGACACAGTGGTATATAAAAAATTGGATTATAATCCTACTACTACCTTCCAAAAGGTTTTAAATACTCTAGTTTTGAAAGCAAAAGAGGACGACATTTTGTCACGAGAGGAGGTTAATTTCATCATTCAACAAAATCCTAAAATACCTATATTCTATCACCTTCCCAAGGTGCACAAGTGCCTTTCCAAACCCCCTGGAAGGCCCATAATCTCTGGTATTGAGTCCCTATGCCATAATCTCTCGAAGTATGTTGACTATTACCTTCAACCTATAGTTAGGAATACCAGGGCCTTTCTAAAGGACACTACTGAGGTTATAAAAATCTTTGAGGGAATGGAATGGGAAGAGGATTTTTGGTGGGCCACTTATGATGTGTCCTCCTTATATACTAATATAAAACATGAAAAAGGTATTAGAGCTATCAAAAGAGCTTTTTTATACTATGATATTCCTGATGTTCATTTGCAGTTTATTTTGGATTCTATTTCATTAATCCTTTCTCATAATTATTTTGAGTTTGAGGATTCTTTTTATTTGCAGCTTAAATGAACAGCGATGGGGACAACATTTGCCCCATCTTACACTAATATTTTTATGGATGATTTTGAGAAGGAATATATTTGGAATAATAATCCTTTTGAAGGTAATATTGTAAAGTATGCTAGATATATAGACGACGTGATTATCTTATGGAGAGGGTCGTCACAGTCTTTGACACAATTTTCGACATATATAAATGAAAATTCTTTTGATTTAGAATTTTGTGGTACATGTTCTAAGGATAATATTGTGTTTTTAGATATTAATCTTATGAAGGACCCCACAGAGAATAAAGTCATAGTGAAAAATCATAGGAAGACAGTTGACAGGAATAGCTTTGTTGATGCTAGGAGTGGACATCTTAAAAATTGGAAGAACAATATTCCTTTTAGCCAATATACTCGAGTGAGACGTAATTGTTCTAGAATAACAGATTTTGATAGTGAAGCTGAAACCCTAGACAAGAAACTTTTAGAGAAAGGGTATGAGAATGAACTTTTAAAAGCAGCTAAGCTAAGGGCTAGAAATCTAGATAGAAATAGACTCCTTGATAATACCAATAAGCATCAGGTTAACAGTGAGGAGGCTAACAACCAAACAAGGTTTATAACTACCTTTAGCGAAGGAGCAGGTATAATAAAGAAGGTAATGAACAAACACTGGGGAATATTAAAATCCGATCCAATCTTGAGTCAAATTATAACAGATAAACCTTGCATTACGTTCAGAAAAAAATCGAAACTTGAAAAACCATCTAGCTCCCAGTAAACTGAGAAAAAGGGGAGATAATGGTTCAATAACGAACGAAAGTAAAAACAACTTAAGTAATTGGTTATCCATTCCAACTGGCACTTACAAATGTAATAAAAGCAGATGTAACGTGTTCTTTTGTCAGAAAAGGTAACAGGTTCAGTAATTCTGATGGTACAGAACAATTTGAGATCAAACACAGATGCAACTGTGAATCGACATATACTGTCTATCTGCTAAGATGCAGTTGTAATCTGATTTACATTGGACGTACCAAAAGAAATACTAGAACAAGGTTCAATGAACACTTGTATAAAATTAAAAATGGTTTTAAAAAACACAGTGTACACAATCATTTTCTATTGGTTCATGGCAGTAATCCGAGAGGTTTAGAAATACAAATAATAGATTGGATACCACCAAGTTATCCCAATAGACTGAGAACCTTAAGACAACGAGAAACCGAATGGATTTATAAGCTAAAGAGTTTGAATCCTTCAGGTCTCAATATTGATTTAGACGTACAGGCTTTCTTATGAAGAATTGTAGTCTCCAGTTTTTATGTGTCTTCTTATATTTTAATATGCAAATATGTTAATATACAAATATTTTAGTATTTTAATTTTTTCTTCTGTTGGTTTCTAAAAAGGATTTTTTATCTGTTGAATCTATAATTGAGGAATAATTTATGTATGCTATAATTATGATCTTCGCATAATAAGATTAATTTACTTATATGTATTTCTTATCGTTACAGGATCTATATCAATTTCCAGTACATTTATTATATATTTTATCTGAAGTTTTTAAAGAATTTATTTGCATATTATGTTTAGTTTATTCTATTATATTGTAGGATGTTTGTTTATGAATTTGTTTTTAATATTTTTTGTATGCAATGTATTTATCAATTTGCATTTATCTTGCTGTATTTATTTTTATTTTTATGTTTTAAAGTGTGTGTTTGAATAATTCTGTACCTTATAGGTTTTGTAAATATATTCAGCTAGTGCATAAATATACTACTGAGTATATCAACTGTAGCTCTGTGAACTAGTATATAACATGTATAAATTGCTGTTAATATAGACACAGCTGATCAGTTGCTTTAAAAAAAAGGGTGTGCTCGTATACCGCATCCTGATTGGTGTATACCATCAGCCAATCGGGTGGAAGCACCGACTTTAAAAGCTAACAATCTATTAAGCTTAACATTTTGCTCTTGATAAAGCCCGGGTGTACACCGGGGGAAACGCGTCGAGCTATCTACATGGTTTAAAGAAGGTATTGAAAAAAGCTTCCTACCGTGACCTAAGCTGTGTGCAGCTCCTTGACGAAAAGTGAGACATATCTGCCGGCTGTGGTCTTCCTTGCTTTTGGACTAAAGAATTGTTCACATCATAGATTGTGAAAGGCTGTTTTAAAACCTACCGTTTGTAAGTAGGAATTGTTGTGTGTCTTGTATTTGTACCAATAAAATTACTACCTTGAATCTCGGTTCTCCTGCGCTGTTCTTACTTCACAGCTATTTTCTGATCACGTCATATCCAGTGTGGGGAGAGAGACACAGGACGAGAGTGGCTGCATCAGGATCGAGTGGCATAGAACATTAATTGGGGGTGGAAACACCTGTATCCCTCTTTGTTCCACAGAGGAGAAGTCTGTATTTAAGACTTGTGGTAATATCGTAAAGTTGTATGTAAAGCGCTGCTTTCTATTTTCCTTTTTCATTGATTTTAGAAAGCCACAGATCATTATTTGCAACTGTGAAATTAGACAAAAACATTGATTAGACAGCCGTGACACTTATTTATGCTCAGGCCTTTTTAATACGAGGGTCCCGGAGCCTCAACCGAAACAACAGCATGAAAGAGGAGATATGTCATCCTTTTGAATAAAAGATGACAGGAAAGGCATTGATTTTAGAAACCCACAGATCATTATTTGCAACCGTGAATTTAGAAAAAAAAATTGATTACACAGCCGTGACACTTATTTATGCTCAGGCCTTTTTAATACGAGGGTCCCGGAGCCTCAACCAAAACAACAGCATGAAAGAGGAGATATGTCATCCTTTTGAATAAAAGATTACAGGAAAGGCATTGATTTTAGAAACCCACAGATCATTATTTGCAACCGTGAAATTAGAAAAAAACATTGATTACACAGCCGTGACACTTATTTATGCTCAGGCCTTTTTAATACGAGGGTCCCGGAGCCTCAACCGAAACAACAGCATGAAAGAGGAGATATGTCATCCTTTTGAATAAAAGATTACAGGAAAGGCATTGATTTTAGAAAGCCACAGATCATTATTTGCAACCGTGAAATTAGACAAAAACATTGATTAGACAGCCGTGACACTTATTTATGCTCAGGCCTTTTTAATACGAGGGTCCCGGAGCCTCAACCGAAACAACAGCATGAAAGAGGAGATATGTCATCCTTTTGAATAAAAGATTACAGGAAAGGCATTGATTTTAGAAACCCACAGATCATTATTTGCAACCGTGAATTTAGAAAAAAAAAATTGATTACACAGCCGTGACACTTATTTATGCTCAGGCCTTTTTAATACGAGGGTCCCGGAGCCTCAACCAAAACAACAGCATGAAAGAGGAGATATGTCATCCTTTTGAATAAAAGATTACAGGAAAGGCATTGATTTTAGAAACCCACAGATCATTATTTGCAACCGTGAAATTAGAAAAAAACATTGATTACACAGCCGTGACACTTATTTATGCTCAGGCCTTTTTAATACGAGGGTCCCGGAGCCTCAACCGAAACAACAGCATGAAAGAGGAGATATGTCATCCTTTTGAATAAAAGATTACAGGAAAGGCATTGATTTTAGAAACCCACAGATCATTATTTGCAACCATGAAATTAGACAAAAACATTGATTAGACAGCCGTGACACTTATTTATGCTCAGGCCTTTTTAATACGAGGGTCCCGGAGCCTCAACCGAAACAACAGCATGAAAGAGGAGATATGTCATCCTTTTGAATAAAAGATTACAGGAAAGGCATTGACTTTAGAAACCCAGGAAAGGCATTGAATTTAGAAAAAAAACATTGATTACACAGCCGTGACACTTATTTATGCTCAGGCCTTTTTAATACGAGGGTCCCGGAAGCTCAACCGAAACAACAGCATGAAAGAGGAGATATGTCATCCTTTTGAATAAAAGATTACAGGAAAGGCATTGATTTTAGAAACCCACAGATCATTATTTGCAACCGTGAAATTAGAAAAAAACATTGATTACACAGCCGTGACACTTATTTATGCTCAGGCCTTTTTAATACAAGGGTCCCGGAGCCTCAACCGAAACAACAGCATGAAAGAGGAGATATGTCATCCTTTTGAATAAAAGATTACGGGAAAGGCATTGATTTTAGAAACCCACAGATCATTATTTGCAACCGTGAATTTAGAAAAAAACATTGATTACACAGCCGTGACACTTATTTATGCTCAGGCCTTTTTAATACGAGGGTCCCGGAGGCTCAACCGAAACAACAGCATGAAAGAGGAGATATGTCATCCTTTTGAATAAAAGATTACAGGAAAGGCATTGATTTTAGAAACCCACAGATCATTATTTGCAACCGTGAAATTAGAAAAAAAAATTGATTACACACCCGTGGCACTTATTTATGCTCATGCCTTTTTAATACGAGCGTCCCGGAGCCTCAACCGAAACAACAGCATGAAAGAGGAGATATGTCATACTTTTGAATAAAAGATTACAGGAAAGGCATTGATTTTAGAAACCCACAGATCATTATTTGCAACCGTGAAATTAGAAAAAAACATTGATTACACACCCGTGACACTTATTTATGCTCAGGCCTTTTTAATACGATGATCCCGGAGCCTCAACCGAAACAACAGCATGAAAGAGGAGATATGTCATACTTTTGAATAAAAGATTACAGGAAAGGCATTGATTTTAGAAACCCACAGATCATTTATATGACCCGTGTAATAGAAAAAAACATTCATTAGACACCGGTTACACTTATTTATCCTCAGGCCTTGTTAATACGAGGGTCCCGGAGCCGCAACTGAAACAACAGCATGAAAGAGGACATATGTCAATCTTTTTGAATTATAGATTACAGGAAAGGCATTGATTTTAGAAACACTGAGATAATTACTTGCAACCGGGAAATAAAAAAAAAATTGAACAGACACCCAGTAC
Organism: Bombina bombina; assembly: GCF_027579735.1. Lineage (NCBI taxonomy): Eukaryota > Metazoa > Chordata > Amphibia > Anura > Bombinatoridae > Bombina > Bombina bombina. The sequence continues at coordinate 1,280,207,550 of NC_069500.1, forward strand.
ACTTTATTATCCATAGGCCTTTTCAGCAGAGGCTCCAGGACCCTCAACAAAAACAAGAGCAGGGAGCTGGGCATAGGAGTACAATGGAGTGTGACAATAATAATCTGAAGGTGAAGATTGCATAGTTGTGGCATTTTAATTTTGTTATCGTGGGAACTTAGTACTTGCAATGACCTTGCTCTGGTGAATACATATCGCAAATGTGTTATTTAAGGCACTGTTTGTCTATTTTTTTGAATATCAGCATTTGGTAAATGAAGCTCAACTTAGGCTGGTGAGAAACGACCTTTCTTCTGGCTGTTTGCAAATGTTGTGGCTCTGGACAAACATGTGAATAAGGGGCCATCAGCCATATTCTGCACGCAACCCCTTTGATAATTGACGATAAACATGTGTCACCTGCAAGCAGAGCTCGTTACTTCTGTCTAAATCATCTTCCTGGTATGGACAGGCCACTGTTTCCCACAGCAAGTACGAATTTTGAAATACAAGATTGTCTTGAGTATGGTAGGAAACCAAAGTTTATTTAATTCAGTACTATCTATCACCACAAAAAATGAACTTCTTGAAGCAACAAAAATGCCAGCAATTTCATGTGCTTATGGATGACAAGGACGTCATGTCCTTTGGTGCACAGAGATGGAGACGATTTTTGCCCTCCCTGTACACTACCCAGATGTCCCAAACATCACCAGAAACACAATACAGCCACTCTTGTGAAGTTCCTGGTGTTCCGGTAGCCATCTCTTTGCGCTCCTAAAGGAATACCTTATCAGTGTTTTTGTATACATCCGACAACAGCTTCGGAGACTGTGGTGACGCACATGTTATTTACTGTTGTTCCAGCTGTGGCAATATCAATTGGCATGAAAAAGTTAAGATTTGTGGGTTGGGGAGCCTATAGCTGTTAAGGTAGGACGTGTGTTTGAGGAGCTCCAGGTCTTACAAGTTACTTTGGAGTTAGTTTTCAACCTTAATTTAATTTTCTTTTTGGGATTCATAGTCACACTTTCTGGGGCTATCCAAGAGGAGCCTGGTAAAAGCAGTAGTAGTCACCCCTTATATCAAAGGGTACGGAGACCTGTTTTTTGCGTTTCCAATATTGCGCCGTACCCCAAACTAATCCTGAATGAAAAAAAAAAAATTAAAATTTGGACTAGTGACGCACATTTTATGCACGCTGTGGCAATTGCAATTTGCAATAAAAATAATCTGCTAACAACAACCACTACCTACGACCACACCTGACTCCTGAAGTCATGCTTCAGTTATTAAGTCAAGTTAAATAAAAAAAAAATGTCTTTATTATGCGCAGCAGAGGCTCCAGGACCCTCGACAAAACCAGCAGCAGGAAAGAGGACATATGGCATCCTTTTGAAAAAAATGATTATAGGAAAGGCATTGATTTTAGAAACACAGAGATCATTAGTTGCAACTGTGAAATCACAAAAAAACTTTGATTATACACCAAGTACACTTATTTATCCTTAGGCCTTTTTAGCAGAGGCTCCAGGACCCTCCACAAAACCAGCAGCATGAAAGAGGACATATGGCATCCTTTAGAAAATTAGATTACAGGAAAGGCATTGATTTTAGAAACACAGAGATCATTAGTTGCAACCGTGAAATCACAAAAAACTTCGATTATACACCAAGTACACTTATTTATCCTTAGGCCTTTTTAGCAGAGGCTCCAGGACCCTCAACAAAAACAAGAGCAGGGAGGTGGGCATAGGAGTACAATGGAGTGTGACAATAATAATGTGAAGGGGAAGATTGCGGAGTTGTGTCATTTTAATTTTGTTATTGTGGGAAATACTAGCAATGACCTTGCTCTGGTGAATCCATATTGCAAATGTATTTTTAAGGCACTGTTTGTCTATTTATTGAATATCAGCATTTGGTAATTGAAGCTCAACTTAAGGCTGGTGAGAACCGACCTCTCTTCTGGCTGTTTGCAAATGTTGTTGCTCTGGACAAACATGTGAATAAGGGGCCATCAGCCATATTCTGCACGCAACCCCTTTGATGATTGACGATAAACATGTGTCGCCTGCAAGCAGAGCCCGTTACTTCTGTCTAAATCATCTTCCTGCTATGGACAGCCCACTGTTTCCCACAGCAAGTCCGAAGCTTGAACTACAAGATTGTCTTGAGCATGGTAGGAAACCAAAGTTTATTTAACCCCTTAATGACTGAGGACGTGCAGGGTACGTCCTCAGAAAAAAGGCAGTTAATGCCTGAGAACGTACCCTGCACGTCCTCAGTCTGGAAAGCAGCTGGAAGCGATCCTGCTCGCTTCCAGCTGCTTTCCGGTTATTGCAGTGATGCCTCGATATCGAGGCATCCTGCAATAACATTTTTAAGCCATCCGGTGCAGAGAGAGCCACTCTGTGGCCCTCTCTGCACCGGAGATTGTTGGCTTACCGGCGTTGGTGGGTGGGAGGCTGGTGGGAGGCGGGTGGTGGCCATCGATGGCCTTGGCGACTTGCAGGAGGGGCGGGATCGTGGGCGTGGGCGGTCGGGGGCGCGCACTGGCGCGCGCACGTGCACGGAAGGGCGGGGGCGGGCGCGTGCACGGGGAGGGAGCGGGTGGGAACCGCTACACTACAGAATAAAGTAAAAAAAAAAAGCATACAAAAGGGAATAAAAGTTTTTTTAATTATAAATCAATTAAGGTGTTGGGGTTTGTCTGTTAGGGGGGGTGAATCTACACTGCAGAATTTATATTTTTGTTTTAAAAAAACACGTTTTTTTCTTGAAACTGGGTACTGGCAGACAGCTGCCAGTACCCAAGATGGCCCCCAATAATGCAGAGGGGGAGGGTAAGAGAGCTGTTTTGGGGGTGGATCAGGGAGGTTGGGGGCTAAGGGGGGATTCTACAAAGTAGCATATGTAAATATGCTAAAAAAAAAAAAGAACAAATTAAAAAAACCTTTTATTTTAGTACTGGCAGAGTTTCTGCCAGTACTTAAGATGGCGGGGACAATTGTGGGGTGGGGGAGGGAAGGGAGCTGTTTGGGAGGGATCAGGGGGTCTGATGTGTCAGGTGGGAGGCTGATCTCTACACTAAAGCTAAAATTAACCCTGCAAGCTCCCTACAAACTACCTAATTAACCCCTTCACTGCTAGCCATAATATACGTGTGATGCGCAGCAGCATTTAGCGGCCTTCTAATTACCAAAAAGCAACGCCGAAGTCATATATGTCTGCTATTTCTGAACAAAGGGGATCCCAGAAAAGCATTTACAACCATTTGTGCCATAATTGCATAAGCTGTTTGTAAATAATTTCAGTGAGAAACCTAAAATTTTGAAAAATATAACGTTTTTTTAAATTTGATCGCATATGGTGGTGAAATGGTGGCATGAAATATACCAAAATGGGCCTAGATCAATACTTGGGGTTGTCTACTACACTACACTAAAGCTAAAATTAACCATACAAGCTCCCTACATGCTCCCTAATTAACCCCTTCACTGCTGGGCATAAAACACGTGTGGTGCGCAGTGGCATTTAGCAGCCTTCTAATTACCAAAAAGCAACACCAAAGCCATATATGTCTGCTATTTATGAACAAAGGGGATCCCAGAGAAGAATTTACAACCATTTATGCCATAATTGCACAAGTTGTTTGTAAATAATTTCAGTGAGAAACCTAAAGTTTGTGAAAAAATTTGTGAAAAAGTGAACAATTTTTTTTATTTGATCGCATTTGGCGGTGAAATGGTGGCATGAAATATACCAAAATGGGCCTAGATCAATACTTTGGGATATCTTCTAAAAAAAAATATATACATGTCAATGGATATTCAGGGATTCCTGAAAGATATCAGTGTCCCAATGTAACTAGCACTCATTTTGAAAAAAAGTGGTTTGGAAATAGCAAAGTGCTACTTGTATTTATGGACCTATAACTTGCAAAAAAAGCAAAGAACATGTAAACATTGGGTATTTCTAAACTCAGAACAAAATTTAGAAACTATTTAGCATGGGATTTTTTTGGTGGTTGTAGATGTGTAACAGATTTTGGGGGTCAAAGTTAGAAAAAGTGTGTTTTCTTCCATTTTTTCCTCATATTTTATAAAAAAAATTAGAGTAAATTATAAGATATGATAAAAATAATGGTATCTTTAGAAAGCCCATTTAATGGCGAGAAAAACGGTATATAATATGTGTGGGTACAGTAAATGAGTAAGAGGAAAATTACAGCTAAACACAAACACCGCAAAAATGTAAAAATAGCCTTGGTCCCAAACGGACAGAAAATGGAAAAGTGCTGCGGTCATTAAGGGGTTAATTCTGTACTATCACCACAAAAACTGAACTTCTTGAAGCAATGAAAATGCCATCAATTTCATGTGCTTATGGATGACAAGGACGTCCTGTCCTGTGGTGCACAGAGATGGAGAGGATTTTTGCCCTCCCTGTACACTACCCAGATGTCTACAACATCACCAGAAACACAAGACAGCCACTTTTGTGAAGTTCCTGGAGTGTTCCGGTAGCCATCTCTTTGCGCCCCAAAAGGAATTCTTTATTGTTGTTTTTGTATACATCCGACAATAGATTCGGAGACTGTGGTGACGCACATGTTAGTTACTGTTATTCTAGCTGTGGCAATATCAATTGGCATTAAAAAGGTAAGATTTGGGTGGGCGGAGCCTATACCTGTTGAGGTAGGACGTGTGTTTGAGGAGCTCCAGGTCTTACAATTTACTTAGGAGTAATTTTTCAACCTTAATTTAATTTTCTTTTTGGGATTCATACTCACACTTTCTGGGGCTATCCAAGAGGAGCCTGGTAAAAGCACTAGTAGTCACCCCTTATATCAACGGGTACCGAGACCTGTTTTTTGCCTTTCCAATATTGCGCCGTACCCCAAACTAATCATGAATGAAAAAAAAAAACCTTAAAATTTGGACTAGTGACGCACATTTTATGCATGCTGTGGCAATTGCAATTTGTAATAAAAATAATCTGCTAACAACAACCACTACCTACGACCACACCTGACTCCTGAAGTCATGCTTCAGTTATTAAGTCAAGTTAAATTAATTTTTTTTTCTTTATTATGCGCAGCAGAGGCTCCAGGACCCTCGACAAAACCAGCAGCAGGAAAGAGGACATATGGCATCCTTTGGAAAAAATGATTATAGGAAAGGCATTGATTTTAGAAACACAGAGATCATTCGGTAAATCGAAAAAAACATTGATTAGACACCCAGTACACTTATTTTTCATTAGGCCTTTTTAATAAAAAGCCTCAACCGAAACAACAGCATCAAAAAGTACATATGGCATCCTTGTGAATAATAGATTACTGGAAAGGCATTGATTTTAGAAACCCGTGGATAATTTTTTGCAAACGTGGAATCTAAAAAAACATAGATTATACACCCAGTACACTTCTTTATCCTTAGGCTTTTTTAGCAGAGGCTCCAGGACCCTCCACAAAACCAGCAGCTTGAAAGAGGACATATGGCATCCTTTCGAAAATTAGATTACAGGAAAGGCATTGATTTTAGAAACACAGAGATCATTAGTTGCAACCGTGAAATCACAAAAAACTTCGATTATACACCAAGTACACTTTTTTATCCTTAGGCCTTTTTAGCAGAGGCTCCAGGACCCTCCACAAAACAAGCAGCATGAAAGAGGACATATGGCATCCTTTAGAAAATTAGATTACAGGAAAGGCATTGATTTTAGAAACACAGAGATCATTAGTTGCAACCGTGAAATCACAAAAAACTTCGATTATACACCAAGTACACTTATTTATCCTTAGGCCATTTTAGCAGAGGCTCCAGGACCCTCCACAAAACCAGCAGCATGAAAGAGGACATATGGCATCCTTTAGAAAATTAGATTACAGGAAAGGCATTGATTTTAGAAACACAGAGATCATTAGTTGCAACCGTGAAATCACAAAAAACTTCGATTACACACCAAGTACACTTAATTATCCTTAGGCCTTTTTAGCAGAGGCTCCAGGACCCTCCACAAAACCAGCAGCATGAAAGAGGACATATGGCATACTTTAGAAAATTAGATTACAGGAAAGGCATTGATTTTAGAAACACAGAGATCATTAGTTGCAACCGTGAAATCTAAAAAAACATAGATTATACACCCAGTACACTTATTTATCCTTAGGCCTTTTTAGAAGAGTGTCCCGGAGCCTCAACAGAAAGAACAGCATGAAAGAGGACATATGGCATCCTTTTGAAAAATAGATTACATGAAAGGCATTGATTTTAGAAATACAGAAAAAAATTGTTACAAACGGGAAATCTAAAAAAACATTGAATAGACACCCAGTACACTTCTTTATCCTTCGGCCTTTTTAGCAGAGGCTCCAGGATACTCAACAAAACCAGCAGTAGGAAAGAGGACATATGGCATCCTTTGTGAAAAAAAGATTATAGGAAAGGCAATGATTTTAGAAACCCGGGGATAATTCAAAAAAATGGTTGGATGGACACCCAGTACAATTGTTTCTCCCTAGACCCTCAAACAAAACACCAGCAGGAAAGGGGACATATGGCATACTTTTTAACAATAGAGTAAGAGTACAGGAAAGGCATTGATTTTAGAAACCCATAGATAATTTTTTGCAAATGTAAATTTGAATCAAAAAAATTATTCGATGGACACCCAGTACACCACTTTCTCCTTAGGCCTTTTTATAAGAGGGTCCTGGACCCTCAAAAAAAACACCAGCAGGAAAGAGGACATATGGCATACTTTTGAAAATTAGATTACAGGAAAGGCATTGATTTTAGAAACACAGAGATCAGTTATATGACCCGGGAAATAGAAAAAAAACATTGATTGGACACCCAGTACACTTCTTTATCCTTAGGCCTTTTTAAAAGAGTGTCCCGGAGCCTCAACAGAAAGAACAGCATGAAATAGGACATATGGCATCCTTTTGAAAAATAGATTACAGGAAAGGCATTGATTTTTGAAAGACAGAAAAAATAAGTTACAACTGGGAAATCTAAAAAAACATTGAATAGACACCCAGTACACTTCTTTATCCTTCGGCCTTTTGAGCAGAGGCTCCAGGACACTCAACAAAACCAGCAGTAGGAAAGAGGACATATGGCATCCTTTGTGAAAAAAAGATTATAGGAAAGGCATTGATTTTAGAAACCCGGGGATAATTTGTTGCAATCGTGAATTTGAATAAAAAAAATGGTTGGATGGACACCCAGTACAATTCTTTCTCCCTAGGCCTTTTTATAAGAGGGTCCAGGACCCTCAAACAAAACACCAGCAGGAAAGGGGACATATGGCATACTTTTTAACAATAGAGTAAGAGTACAGGAAAGGCATTGATTTTAGAAACCCATAGATAATTTTTTGCAAATGTAAATTTGAATCAAAAAAATGATTCGATGGACACCCAGTACACCACTTTCTCCTTAGGCCTTTTTATAAGAGGGTCCTGGACCCTCAAAAAAAACACCAACAGGAAAGAGGACATATGGCATACTTTTGAAAATTAGATTACAGGAAAGGCATTGATTTTAGAAACACAGAGATCAGTTATATGACCCGGGAAATAGAAAAAAAACATTGATTGGACACCCAGTACACTTCTTTATCCTTAGGCCTTTTTAAAAGAGTGTCCCGGAGCCTCAACAGAAAGAACAGCATGAAATAGGACAGATGGCATCCTTTTGAAAAATAGATTACAGGAAAGGCATTGATTTTTGAAAGACAGAAAAAATAAGTTACAACTGGGAAATCTAAAAAAACATTGAATAGACACCCAGTACACTTCTTTATCCTTCGGCCTTTTTAGCAGAGGCTCCAGGACACTCAACAAAACCAGCAGTAGGAAAGAGGACATATGGCATCCTTTGTGAAAAAAAGATTATAGGAAAGGCATTGATTTTAGAAACCCGGGGATAATTTTTTGCAAACGTGAATTTTAATTAAAAAAAATGATTGGATGGACACCAGGTACAATTCTTTATCCATAAGGCCTTTTTATAAGAGGGTCCAGGACCCTCAAACAAAAAACCAGCAGGAAAGAGGACATATGGCATACTTTTGAACAATAGAGTACAGGAAAGGCATAGATTTTAGAAACCCATAGATTTTTTTTTTTAAATGTAAATTTGAATAAAAAAATGATTCGATGGACAGCCAGTACACCTCTTTCTCCTTAGGCCTTTTTATAAGAGGGTCCTGGACCCTCAAAAAAAACACCAGCAGGAAAGAGGACGTATTGCATCCTTTTGAACAATAGAGTACAGGTACAGCATTGATTTTACAAACCCAGAGATCATTTTGGTCAAATGTTAAATAGAAAAATAAAAATGAGTGGCCAACCAGTACACCTCTTTCTCCTTAGGCCTTTTTATAAAATGGTCCTGGACACTCAAAAAAAACACCAGCAGGAAAGAGGACGTATGGCATCCTTTTGAACAATAGAGTACAGGTACGGCATTGATTTTACAAAACCAGAGATAATTTTGGTCAAATGAGAAATAGAAAATAAAAATGAGTGGACACCCAGTACACCTCTTTCACCTTAGGCCTTTTTATAAGAGTGTCCAGGACCCTCAAACAAAATACCAGCAGGAAAGAGAACATATGGCATACTTTGGAACAATAGAGTACTGGTACGGCATTGATTTGTGAAACCTACAGATAATTGTTTGTAAAAGTGAAATAGCACCAAAAACCATGCTTGGACTCCCACTCCAGGTCGTTCTCCTTCAGCTCTTTTATAAGAGGTTCCAGCACCCTCAACAGAAACAACTGCAGGAAACACCACCACATATGCCATCCTTTTGCACAAGCGAGTACAGGTATGGCATCCATTTTAGAAACCCAAAGATAATTGAGAGGAACCAGGAACATTTTTATAAAAACTGGATGGGGCAACCATTACTACAGGTCGTTCTCCTTCAGCCTTTTTATATCATGGGCCACGACCCGCAACAGGCACAACAGCATGAAACAAAACATATGCCACCCTTTTGCACAATAGAGTACAGGTATGTCATAGATGGAACACGGAGATAATTTAGAGCAACCAAGAGACGGATAAAGATGCTTGGTCGGTCCTACTCTTTCAAATTTGTTGCATTTTGCGTTCAATTGAATGGTCCACCGGATATGAGTGGTGTGTAAAGTCGTACAATTCGTAACAGTTTAATCACTAGTGTTATGTGCCTTATTTTTTTTATTTGAGTTTTGTACCCACAGAGATGCAGCAGAGGCCAGAAAAATTAGGAATGTACAAATGACTGAAACATTGGGGTATTGTTGGAGCAACTGCTGTAGCAGCGGCCAGAAAAATCGATGTTTGTAAAACATTTATAAAGTGCCCTAAAAGCTTGTGGCTTGAACACTTGTTGTTGGCGGATAAGTCAAGCAAGTCCTCTGTCTTTATAACCAAAAAAAAAAGGCCAGCCTGTGTACCAGTTGTAGCCCAAGGCAGCTCATATCATCATCAGTAGTTTTTTATTCAAATGTATCGCCCAATGTCAGTCCCTTCGGGATCCAGCCCTCATTCATTTTTATAAAAGTGAGATAGTCAAGGCTTTTTTGACCTAGGCGACTTCTCTTCTCAGTGACAAAACCTCCTGCTGCACTAAAAGTCCTTTCGGACAGGACACTTGAAGCGGGGCAGGCCAGAAGTTCCATTGCAAATTGGGATAGCTCAGGCCACAAGTCCAGCCTGCACACCCAGTAGTCAAGGGGTCCATCGCTCCTGAGAGTGTTGAGATCCGCAGTTAAAGCTAGGTAGTCTGCTACCTGTCGGTTGAGTCTTTCTCTAAGGCTGGATCCCGAAAGGCTCTGATGGTGCATGGGAGTTAAAAAGGTACGCATGTCCTCCATCAACAAGACGTCAGGAAAGCGCCCGGTCCTTGCCGCCGTGGTCATGGGAGGAGGAGGATTAATTTCATCTCTACCCCTGTTACATTCCCGTGGTGCTGTGACATCACCCTTATACGCTGTGTAAAGCATAGTTTTTAATTTATTATGAAAATGCTCCATCCTTTCCGACTTGCGGGAATTTGGTAACATTTCAGGCACTTTATGCTTATACCGGGGGTCGAGGAGCATGGACACCCAGTACAGGTCGTTCTCCTTCAGCTTTTTTATACGAGGGTCCCTCAACAGGCACGACAGCATGAAAGAACCCATTTGAACAAGGTTGGATGCTGAGCTAATCATGTCGCGTTCCTCCTCCTCACTGATCTCACTGATGGTATCTTCTTCCCCCCAGCCACGTACAACACCACGGGTACCAGAGAGGTGACAACAACGAGCACCCTGGGATGCCTGTTGTGCTCGGTCTTCCTCCTCCTCCTCCTCCTCCTCAAAGCCACATTCCTCCTCTGACTCCTCTTCCTCACAATCCTCTTCCTGCGTTGCGGCAGGTCCAACAAGCGATGCTGATTCGGCTGTTTGTGGGGGTGATGGACACCACAACTCTTCCTCTTCCTCTTCACGCTCATCTACTGCCTGATCCAGCACTCTTCGCAGGGCACGCTCCAGGAAGAAAACAAATGGTATGATGTCGCTGATGGTGCCTTCGGTGCGACTGACAAGGTTTGTCACCTCCTCAAAAGGACGCATGAGCCTACAGGCATTGCGCATGAGCGTCCAGTAATTTGGCAAAAATATCCCCAGCTCCCCAGAGGCTGTCCTAGCACCCCGGTCATACAAATACTCATTAACAGCTTTTTCTTGTTGGAGCAGGCGGTCAAACATTAGGAGTGTTGAATTCCACCATGTCGGGCTGTCGCAAATCAAGCGCCTCACTGGCAGGCTGTTTCGACGCTGGATATCAGACAAGTGCGCCATGGCCGTGTAGGAATGCCTGAAATGGCCACACACCTTCCTGGCCTGCTTCAGTACGTCCTGTAAGCCTGGGTACTTATGGACAAATCGTTGTACAATCAGATTACACACATGTGCCATGCACGGCACATGTGTCAACTTGCCCAATTTCAATGCCGCCACCAAATTACTTCCATTGTCAGAAACAACCTTGCCAATCTCCAGTTGGTGCAGAGTCAGCCACTGATCCACCTGTGCGTTCAGGGCGGTCAGGAGTGCTGGTGCAGTGTGACTCTCCGCTTTCAGGCAAGTCAACCCCAAGACGGCGTGACACTGCTGTACCCGGGATGTAGCATAGTACCTGGGGAGCTGGGGGGGTGCCATAGATGTGGAGCAAGACGCAGAAGTTGAAGAGGACTCAGCCGAGGAAGAGGTTATGGAAGAGGATGGAGTAGGAGGAGTAGAGGAGGTAGCAGCAGGCCTGCCTGCAAGTCGTGGCGGTGTCACCAACTCTTCTGCAGAGCCACGCATTCCATGCTTGTCAGAAGTCAGCAGGTTTACCCAATGCGCAGTGTAGGTGATATACCTGCCCTGACCATGCTTTGCAGACCAGCTATCCGTGGTCATATGGACCCTTGCCCCAACGCTGTGTGCCAGACATGCCATAACTTCCTTTCTCACAGCAGAGTACAGGTTTGGGATTGCCTTTTGTGAAAAGAAATTTCTCCCAGGTACCTTCCACTACGGTGTCCCAATAGATACAAATTTTTTGAAAGCATCAGACTCCACCAGCTTGTATGGTAAAAGCTGGCGGGCTAAGAGTTCAGACAAGCCAGCTGTCAGACGCCGAGCAAGGGGGTGACTTTGAGAAATTGGCTTCTTACGCTCAAACATGTCCTTGACAGACACCTGACTGTGGGCAGATGACCAGGAACTGCTACGTAAGAGAGACTGAGTGGAGGATGGTTGAGAGGGGGCAAGGAGGACAGCACTGGTTGACGTGAAGATGCTGGAGCAGGAGGAGGAGGGCGGCTTTCACTTTGTGTGCTGCTTCTATTCATGTGTTCTTCCCATCGGCCTTTGTGATGGGAGACCATGTGCCTTCGCAAAGCAGCAAATGGCATCGCTGTTGTCAGAGGCAGACACACAAAAAAAATGCCACACTGCTGAGCTCTGCGATGACGGCATTCTGGTGGTGGCAACAGCATGCGTTGATGGGCGTCGGCGGGCTGTCTGGCTGACCCCTGGTGACGATGCATGCTGTCTGACTGTGCCACTAGCTCCTTGAGACGACCTCCCTGTGCTTCCAAATCGTCTCCTCCTCCTCCTCCTCCTCTCTGTCTCCCCATCTGAACTTTCCCCCTTTTCTTCTTCTCTTCTAGCAGGCACCCACGTGACATCCACCGACACATCATCATCAACCGCTTCACTTGTATCTGAAACATCAAGAAAGGAAGCAGCAGTGGGTACAACATCACCATCATCATCACACCGTACCTCCATGTCGGTAATGATGCCTGACTGAGACTGATCACTATTATCTACATCCTCTGTCAATGATGGTTGCGCATCACTCATTTCTTCAAAATGATGTGTCAATAACTCCTGTGACAGATCAAGTGAAGCGGCTGTGGTGCTAGTGTTGGTGGTGGCGACAGGCGGCGGAGTGTCACTGGTCACTTGGGACCTGCCCAAAGCACAGCTGGACTTAGATGGTGCGTCAAGGTTAGGAGGACTAGCAGCGGAAGCTGAAGAAGATTGGGTTTCCTGTGTTAGCCATTCAACTAGGTCCTCCTCAGAAGTTTTTGCATCCCCCCTGGCACCCGGCGTCTGAACAATGTGCACATTTGTAGGGTCTAAAGGAATCACAGCACCACGACCACGGAACCTGCGGGGTGGCCTGCCTCTGCCTGTCATTTTTTTTTAAATGGACACTAACAATGCTATTACACCAATTGAGTGGTGGCACTGTGAAAGTGGGCACAGTATACGCTGTGAGACTGACAACAACAAAAAAGACAGATGTTTTAAAAATCACAAATTGTTAATTTTTTGAAATATTACTAGTACTGTGGCAACAAATATGATTGTTTGGCACTATTTGGCAAATGAGCCTGTCTGGCACACACGCTGGGAGAAAGGAAACTGCAATTCAATGGCACTAGGAGACTGAAGAATCACAGTCAAAACAGTTATGATTAACAAAAATTCCAATCCTGTTACAATAAATATGAGTGGTGGCACTAATTGGCTAGTTGGGACTGGCACACAGGCAGGCAGGCAGGAGGAAAATGCAATTCAAGGGCACTAGTAGACTGCAGATTGACAGTCAAAACAGTGTTGATTGACAAATTTTGCAATACTGTTAAAAGAAATATGATTGCTAGCACTAATTGGATAGTTGGGCCTGGCACACAGGCTGGCAGGCAGTAGAAAAGTGCAATTCAATGGCACAAGCAAAATGAGGATTAAGATCAACCATCAAGATTTTTTTTATTTTAATTAGTAACTATACTGTGACAACAATTAGGATTGGTGTAAATAGTTGGCAAGACGGCCTTGCACAAAAGGATGGCAGGCAGGAGGGAGATGCAATTCAAGGACACTAGGAGACTGATTAATGACAGTCAAAACAGTGATGATTGACAATTTTTGCAATACTGTTAAAAGAAATATGATTGCTGACAACAATTGGCTAGGTGGGCCTGGCTCACAGCAGGCTGCAAGGCAGGAGGAAAGTGTTATTCAATGGCACCAGCAAACTGATGATTCAAATCACAGCAAATATTACCAAAAATTTTAATTTTTAATTATTAGAATACTGTCACAACAAATATGATTGGTGTAAATATTTTTTAAGTAGGCCTGGCACACAGGCTTGGAAGGCTGTAGAAAAGTGCAATTCAAAGGCACGAGCAAACTGAGGATTAAGATCATCAACAATAAAGATTTTTTTAATTGTAATTAGTAACTATACTGTGACAAAAAATTTGGATTGGTGTAAATAGTTGGCAAGACGGCCTGGCACAAAAGGATGGCAGGCAGGAGGGAGATGCAATTCAAGGACACTAGGAGACTGATTACTGACAGTCTAAACAGTGATGATTGACAATTTTTGCAATAATGTTAACAGAAATATGATTGCTGACAACAATTGGCTAGGTGGGCCTGGCTCACAGCAGGCTGCAAGGCAGGAGGAAAGTGCTATTCAATGGCACCAGCAAACTGAGGATTCAAATCACAGCAACTATTACCAAAAATTTTAATTTTTAATTATTAGAATACTGTCACAACAAATATGATTGGTGTAAATATTTTTTAAGTAGGCCTGGCACACAGGCTTGGAAGGCTGTAAAAAAGTGCAATTCAAAGGCACGAGCAAACTGAGGGTTAAGATCATCAACAATAAAGATTTTTTTAATTGTAATTAGTAACTATACTGTGACAAAATATTTGGATTGGTGTAAATAGTTGGCAAGACGGCCTGGCACAAAAGGATGGCAGGCAGGAGGGAGATGCAATTCAAGGACACTAGGAGACTGATTACTGACAGTCTAAACAGTGATGATTGACAATTTTTGAAATACTGTTAACAGAAATATGATTGCTGACAACAATTGGCTAGGTGGGCCTGGCTCACAGCAGGCTGCAAGGCAGGAGGAAAGTGCTATTTAATGGCACCAGCAAACTGAGGATTCAAATCTCTGCAACTATTACCAAAAAATTAAATTTTTAATGATTAGAATACTGTCCCAACAAACATGATTGGTGTAAATATTTTTTAAGTAGGTCTGGCACACAGGCTTGGAAGGCTGTAGAAAAGTGCAATTCAAAGGCACGAGCAAACTGAGGGTTAAGATCATCAACAATAAAGATTTTTTTAATTGTAATTAGTAACTATACTGTGACAAAAAATTTGGATTGGTGTAAATAGTTGGCAAGACGGCCTGGCACAAAAGAATGGCAGGCAGGAGGGAGATGCAATTCAAGGAAACTAGGAGACTGATTACTGACAGTCTAAACAGTGATGATTGACAATTTTTGCAATACTGTTAACAGAAATATGATTGCTGACAACAATTGGCTAGGTGGGCCTGGCTCACAGCAGGCTGCAAGGCAGGAGGAAAGTGCTATTCAATGGCACCAGCAAACTGACGATTCAAATCACAGCAACTATTACCAAAAATTTTAATTTTTAATTATTAGAATACTGTCACAACAAATATGATTGGTGTAAATATTTTTTAAGTAGGCCTGGCACACAGGCTTGGAAGGCTGTAGAAAAGTGCAATTCAAAGGCACGAGCAAACTGAGGGTTAAGATCATCAACAATAAAGATTTTTTTAATTGTAATTAGTAACTATACTGTGACAAAAAATTTGGATTGGTGTAAATAGTTGACAAGACGGCCTGGCACAAAAGGATGGCAGGCAGGAGGGAGATGCAATTCAAGGAAATTAGGAGACTGATTACTGACAGTCTAAACAGTGATGATTGACAATTTTTGAAATACTGTTAACAGAAATATGATTGCTGACAACAATTGGCTAGGTAGGCCTGGCTCACAGCAGGCTGCAAGGCAGGAGGAAAGTGCTATTCAATGGCACCAGCAAACTGACGATTCAAATCACAGCAACTATTTCCAAAAATTTTAATTTTTAATAATTAGAATACTGTCACAACAAATATGATTGGTGTAAATATTTTTTAAGTAGGCCTGGCACACAGGCTTGGAAGGCTGTAGAAAAATGCAATTCAAAGGCACGAGCAAACTGAGGGTTAAGATCATCAACAATAAAGATTTTTTTAATTTTAATTAGTAACTATACTGTGACAAAAAATTAGGATTGGTGTAAATAGTTGGCAAGACGGCCTGGCACAAAAGGATGGCAGGCAGGAGGGAGATGCAATTCAAGGACACTAGGAGACTGATTACTGACAGTCTAAACAGTGATGATTGACAATTTTTGAAATACTGTTAACAGAAATATGATTGCTGACAACAATTGGCTAGGTGGGGGCCTGGCTCACAGCAGGCTGCAAGGCAGGAGGAAAGTGCTATTCAATGGCACCAGCAAACTGAGGATTCAAATCACAGCAACTATTACCAAAAATTTTAATTTTTAATTATTAGAATACTGTCACAACAAATATGATTGGTGTAAATATTTTTTAAGTAGGCCTGGCACACAGGCTTGGAAGGCTGTAGAAAAGTGCAATTCAAAGGCACGAGCAAACTGAGGGTTAAGATCAACACTAAAAATTTTTTTTATTTAAATTAATAACTATACTGTCTGACTGTGACAACAATTATGATTGGTGTAAATAGTTGGCTAGACGGCCTGGCACAAAAGGCTGGCAGTGGCAGGCAGGAGGTAAATGAAATTCAATGGCCCTAGGAGACTGAATGTTTGCAGTCCAAAAAATTATGTTTTTTTTTTTTTTTATTACTGTTACAAGAATTGTGATTGGTGCCACTAATTGGCTACTTGGGCCTGGCAGACAGCCTGGCAGATATGAGTCGTGGATGGTAGGTAGGGCAGTAATTTAACACAGTATGCTGTGTAAGTGACAAAAACACAGGACTGATAGAAAATTAAGTTACATTACACTAGCAAAATATTTTAAAATTTTAGATTTTAAAATTAAAATTATGTTAAGAAGTGCAATGCACATATGACTCTATGAGTGGTCGCACTGGCTGGCTGCTACGTAGGGCAGCAATTATAACAACAGTATGCTGTGTAAGTCAGATAGACAGTTAGACACAGGCCTGATAGAAAATACAATTAGATTACACTAGCATAATGATTTAAAGACTTTTTTTTGGAAATTTTAAGAAAAAGGTTAAGCACATACATATGAGTCGTGGCTGATAGCCTTGGAAGGGCAGCTATTAAAAACAGTAGGCTATGTATGTCGGATACACACACGCCTGATAGAAAATACTATTAGATTACACTAGAAAAATGATTGAAATTATTTTTTGGGGGGGGAATTAAAAAAAGGTTAAACACATATGAGTCGTGGCTCATAGACTAGGGAGGGCAGCAAGTAAACACAGTAGGCTCTCTATGTCAGCAAAACACACAGGCCGGATAGAAAATTAGATTTGATTACACTAGCAAACAAATTTAAACTTTTTTTTTTTTTTATATATATATATTAAAATTAAGGTGAAAGAAAAATAGATATGAGTGCTGGGTGGCTGCCTGGCACAGACCAATTAACCAAAAGACTGAAAAAAAAGAGGTATATTAATGCTGAGTGAGCCTGACAGACACAGGCATGATAGTAAATGTAATTAGATTACACTAGAAAAATATTTTTTTGTGTTTTTTTTTTTAAATTAAAAATAATGTTATAAACAGATATTAACACTGCTGGCTGCTGGTTGGCACAGAGCAATGAACCAGAGTATATGCTGTGTGACACTGGCCTGATAGAAAATGAAAAAAAATTACACTAGAAAAATAATTATATTTTTGGGTTAGTTAAATTTAAACTAATGTTGTTAGGGAGATATCAGTGGTGGCAGTAGTCACAGCATATGCTGTGAGCCTTAAACACACAGCTGAAAGCCAGGCAAATGCTAATAAAAAAAAATAAATAAAAAAAAAAAAACGGCACGAAATATAGCCCTAAAAAGGGCTTTTTGGGGTGCTGTGCTTGCAGCAGAGATGAGTGGAGTCCTTCTGGACTGTAAATACACTAGCCTAGCTATGTTTTTCCTATGAATGTCAGGAGCAAAAGCATAACACGTCCTATCATTAAAAAAGCAAGGTCGTTATGAGTCTAAAATGGTGGATTCCGAGAAGCTGGGAGTGTCTGTGAGGGAGTGTCTGATGTTGATTGGCTCTAATGTGTCAGGCGGCTGTGACATAAAGGGTCAAAGTTTCCACAATGATGACACATAGGGGCGGATCGAACATCGCCATGTGTTCGCCCACAAACGCGAACGCGAACAACCTATGTTCGCTGTGAACCGTTTGCGGGCGAACAGTTCGGGACATCACTAATCTACTTACCTCATACGATTGAGGTCAAATTTCATAAGTATTACTGACCAGAAGGGGAGGATATTTGCTATCGATCTCTGTGATATTTTTATCTGTTGGATCTTTTTTCTTACCGCAAAAGATCCATACATTGACTGTCATTAAACCTTTCAGTGGACTTTCTGCGAACTAATGGCCTGAGAGATATACATTATGTCCTGTTCCCTATGATTGTTATGTTTTTTATATGTTTGTTATATGTATATTTACTTTTATGTTAGTTATTCTTTTTAATATTAGTTACCCCGGCTGTCTAGTCTAGAGATTTTTAGAGTGAGATCCACATTCATTTATATAGTACAACTCTTCATGCATACTTTTTTACTTTTTTGCTTTTTAATTCTTCTACATTTTATATTATTACTGTGTTGTAGATGCACACACTGTTGGTTTGTTGTTTTCCGCTTGGAGTATCCATCTATAATAACCATATATTTTGAAGGCTTCTTATGACATATTCCCTGTTATCTTAAGCATTCATACTAGTATAATTTACTCTAAGAGGCCTACTTTTCAAGCCGTCAACTGTGCTGAATTCGACAGCACCAATACGCTCGCCTGATATCGCCTAACATCGCTGCCGCGGACCTAAATACGTTCTCCAAATTTAACAAAAAAGCTGTCAAAAAGCCGCACACCAAGTACGGGGCGATGAGCAGCGGACTGTTGTTAACTAACAGTCATCGATCTCGCTGCTCTTCGGCATTTTCCCAGCTTTATTTGTATACTGTCACTAAACACCGCCACTATACTAAACTATTTAACCCCTATCCCGCAGCTCCCAGACCCCGCCGCAACTAAATAAAGTTATTAACCCCTACGCAGCTGCTCCCGGAGCCCACCGCAACTAAATAAAGTAATTAACCCCTAAACTGTAAGTGAATATTCAGGGGTTAGTGTTAGGATTTTTTAAGGGTGTAATGGGTGGGTTTTATTTTTAGATTAGGGTTTGGGCTGCAATAGAGCTAAATGCCCTTTTAAGGGCAATGCCCATCCAAATGCCCTTTTCAGGGCAATGGGGAGCTTAGATTTTTTTAGTTAGGTTTTTATTTGAGGGTTTAGTTGTGTGGGTGGTGGGTTTTACTGTTGGGGGGTATTTGTATTTTTTATTTACAGGTAAAAGAGCCAATTTCTTTGGGGCAATGCCCCGCAAAAGACCCTTTCAAGGGCTATTTGTAGTTTATTGTAGACTAGGTTTTTTTTTATTTTGGGAGGGCTTTTTTATTTTCATAGGGCCCTTAGATTAGGTATAATTACTTTGATAATATATTTTTTATTTTGTGTAATTTAGTGTTTATTTTTTTTTTTAACTTAGTGTTTGTTATTTTTTGTAACTTAGTTGTTAGTTTTTTGTAACTTAGTAATTTTTTAGTGTAGATTTAAATTATTTGAGTAGGGTTAGGTGTTTAAATATATAATATAGTTAATTTAATTTGTAGTTTAATATAATATAGTATAACAGTTAGGGTAGATTAATTAATAGTTTAATATTGTTTAATGTAATATAGTATAACAGTTAGGGTAGATTAACTAATAGTTTAATATAGTTTAATGTAATTTAGTATTACAGTTAGGGTAGATTAATTATTAATTTAATATAGTTTAATTTAATTCTAAAGGTAAGTTTAAATTAATTATAAGATAGGGATGAGTTAATATTTAATGTACAGTTAGCGGGTTGTTATGTTTAGGGGTTAATAGGTTAATTTAGTTAATGGCGATGTGGGGGGCTGGCGGTTTAGGGGTTAATAACTTTATTTAGTTGTGGTGGGCTCCGGGAGCGGCGGGATTGGGGTTAATAACATAATGTAGGTGTCGGCGGTGTCGGGGTGGCAGATTAGGGGTTAATAAGTATAATGTAGGTGGCGGCTGTGTCGGGGCAGCAGATTAGGGGTTAATAAGTATAATGTAGGTGGCGGCGGTGGCGGAGGCAGCAGATTAGGGGTTAATAAGTATAACATAGGTGTCGGTGGTGTCGGGGTGACAGATTAGGGGTTAATAATTATAATGTAGGTGGCGGCTGTGTTTAGACTCTGGGCTTATGTTAGGGTGTTAGGTGTAAACATAACTTTTATTCTCCCATAGGAATCAATGGGATATCGGGCAGCAGCGAACATGAGCTTTCGCTGCTTTCAGACTCCCATTGATTCCTATGGCATCAGCCACCTCCAGGACGGCGGATTGAAAACCAGGTACGCTGGGCCGGAATAGTGGTGAGCGTACCTGGTAGGTATTTGTTAAATAGCAAAAGTAGTCAGATCGTGCCAAATTTGCATTAGTAACATCTGTAGTGACGTAAGCATTGATCTGTGTCGGACTGAGACCGGCGGATCGAATGTTACGTCACAGATTTCTACTTTTGCTGGTCTGTAGGCTTTGATAACTAAGGGGTATCAAGCTCTCCACAATTACGCTGCGGAATTCCAGCGTATTTGCGGTTCACGGCTTGATAAGTAGGCCTCGTGGGGATGATGTATTGATTCCCTTCTCCTATCGCTTGTTTATGGTGTATGATGATACCCAGCTCTGCGCTAGACTTTTTCTTTTTGTACATATGCATATATATATATATATATATATATATATACATATATATAAATAGATATAGAACACAGCAATAGAAAGCACTCGCCAGGACTTTAAATAAGTATTGTAGTTTATTCCACAAATATAGTTCACTATATTTGTGGAATATAAACTACAATACTTATTTAATGTCCTGGCAAGTGCTTTCTATTGCTGTGTTCTATGTGTATACTTTGAATGCACCCAGGGCTGCAGAAATATGGCAAAGTGAGTGCAGAGCTCCATGGACGCTGTTTATATATATATATATATATATATATATATATATATATATATATATATATATATATTAAACTATATCATATATTTGAAATACTAACAAAAATTCCAGCAAAGTACATTTCTAGTAATTTCTCTTGCATCACATGAGGTTGATTTTATTTTCTTAAAAGTTGTTTTAGCAAAATAATTATTTGCTTGCACAGCTACTTTTTATTAACCGTTTTACTAAAGGGTCTGATTCATATGCTTTTGCAGGGCAAGAAGATTACATATGCTATACAATTTCTAAATTCACATATTACTAATGCATTTGTCATTCCATACCGAAATAACAAACAGCATTGCCATTTAAGACCTTTCATGCTAAACTGAAGAAATGTACCAACCCCCTGTGAACTGCAGAAATTAAAAAGCAACTCTAATTTGTAAGATGGAAAAATGTAGATTTCTGCTTTTCATTTATTATAATGCAGAAACATTTTGCTCATAAATTCCAAGACCAGTAGAGTCCCTTGAATTTTATTCTAGCTAAATGAAAGAGATGATGTATAAACTTTAAATTCATGTTTTGCTTTTCACAGTGTAATGCTTCCTACTGGTATGATATTTTTTTTTCATTGACTGCCTGACTAAACATTTTATATGATCACAATAGAAGGTTGTTCTCTGCTTATAACCTTTGTGCTTACTTATATTGCTGTTGAATTAAATCAATTAAAATTCTCATCTATTGATATTTTACTCGAGGTAACAGTTTAAATGAGAGTTCCATTTGACATTTACAAAAGGGGAGAATTATTTTTAGAAAACAGAATAAATTGAAGATGTATTTACAATTTTAGTTCTTAAGTATAAATTACTCTTGAATGAATTGTGTGTAGCCTTGGGGAAATTAACAACTCCTTCAAATGGATTGCTTCTGTCACTATATGAACACAGTTTTGTTTGATGTTCTACTATCATTTATCTTCTATGGTGTATTTATCCTATAAGGATTCTCGGCAGGTAATAGTAACTTAACCACAATACAAGACTATACACTTTCTTTGCAGGTTAAGCCATTTACTTTATGTTAATATAATTTCATTACTATAGAAGTAGAATTAAAGGGACATGAAACCCAATTTGTTTCTTTCACGATTCAGATACAACATGTGTTTTTAAACACCTTTCCAATGTACTTCTATTGTCTGATTTGCTTTGTTTTCTTGATATCCTTAGTTGAAATGCATAGCTAGCTGTTATTGGGTGACTGTGAATAAATGCCTCTTGTCCATTGGTTCACCAGATGTGTTCAGCTAGCTCCCAGTAATGCATAGCTGATCCTTCTACAAATGATACCAAGAGGATGAAGCATATTTGATAATAGACACAAATTGGAAAAGTTATTTAAAATGGCATGCTCTTTCTGAATCCTGAAAGAAATATCTTGTGTTTTACATAATTGTAACCTTCTCTTTACTTTATTTTTATTTTTTTAAAAACTGTACTTTTCCATTGACATCTCATCACATTGCATGACATGATTACCTGGAATGCTTACATTATTTGTAGGGGGCCTGAGAACAAGCACATGCCATGTGAATGGTAGTCTCCAATAAATTAAAAATGAGAAAGAGAAAGTGGACTCTCTTGGAGGTGCGCAAAAGGTGGGGTGAGGCTTGACCAGGGGATGAGCGCAAGGATGAGGAGGTTCTTGAGCCAACAATACACTCGAAAGGCGAGGCAGCACTCTTAGAGGAGAAGTCAAAGTGAAAATCTGTGAGGACAGAAAGAAGAGAGGCGCCTTATGGGACAGTATCGCTCGTCACAGAGAGGATAAAAAACAAACAGCCCAGAGCGGGGGTACTCACAAGAGTGGCGGCATAAAGATATGTCTCACAACGCAGGACGGGACCTTAGTCGCCCGACAGACAAGCCAGCAGGAGAAATCCCAGGAGTCCAGGACCCAATCAGCAACTGCTAACTGCAATATGTCACAGAAGAGCCGTTCGTGGTACGTCCAATCACCGGCTTCACAGTTTGAGAGACAGGCAGGCGGACCAACCAAATAACGGCAAACGAAGAGCAGGGGTATCACAGTAAAAGGGATTTTTTAAAAACCAGAATTTAAAAACATACAGCGATACTGTCCCATAAGGCGCCTCTCTTCTTTCTGTCCTCACAGATTTTCCAATAAATTAACCATATCTGTATATTTTTTTCAGTATGGGTTGTAACACTTTTGTAGACTTAAGCACCTGTGGGCTGTAAATACTGAAGTTTAAACGCTTGCCTGCACATGATGAGAATGGTCTTCATGCAAATTGCTGCCTGTGAGCACGTGATGATTGATTCTCGGCATAAAGGGGAATCGCTGATCACAGCACCAGATTGATGATTTCCCCTGCACTGCAGGCTTGATCGTTGGTGGAACCTTGTAAGGAATTCCTAAAGCTACATAGGAGGGGGCGGGCCGCAATATGGCAAGCAGGTAAGGGAGTTGGATAGGGGAGGGGTGTTGCTGTTCAAACCCCTCAATATCAGATCCCTTACTAGCCACAGACCTCCAAGACCACTGATTTAAAAAGAGAATTGCCTGCTCTCTTAAATAGTGGTGGTCTTAGAAATTCAGCACAAAGCAGACTTTTAAAAAAGTATAAACTCAGTACATGGCTATTTGCCTGGGAATTGGGACATAATATACTCTATTTAAAAAATCTGTTATGCCTACAGACCCCTAATAAAGTTTACAGATCTCTGTAAAGAAATCAATTCCACTAATGAGATGCTGGATACTATGTAAAGAAAGCAAGAAGATATTGTTGTTGATTAAGCAAACGTGTTAACTCACACCCAACATCTAGTCGATTAAGGGCAAGATTATGAGTGGAGCGGTATTTAACATTCCCCCTTGCACGCTAACTCCACTAGAAGTAAGCTTTTTGCCTGCAGTGGGTAGGGTTCGTATTACAAGTTGAAAGTAAAAAGAATTGTTAGTGCGCTAACCCGATGCGCGCAAGAAGCCGAACTTAGTATATCATTACAGCGTTAACTTATTCACCCTACTCACACGCAAACCTGACCTGACTCAACATGAAAATATGAATATTTCTCATTCCAATGTTCTTCACATAGCAGAATATGTTCTATTTATTCATAAATACATATTTCTATATATATCTGATACTTTTTGTACAATATTTAGCTATACATATATACAGGTAAATATATATATATATATATATATATATATATATATATATATAAAAATATATATACAGTATATATACTGTATATAAACATGTGACAACACTGAAGAAATTACACTTTGCTACAATGTAAAGTAGTTAGTGTACAGCCTGTATTACAGTGTAAATTTGCTGACCCCTCAAAATAACTCAACACACAGCCATTAATGTCTAAACCGTTGGCAACAAAACTGAGTACACCCCTAAGTGGAAATGTCCAAATGGGGCCCAATTACCCATTTTCCCTCCCCGGTGTCTTGTGACTCACTAGTGTTACAAGGTCTCAGGTGTGATTGGGGGGCAGGTGTGTTAAATTTGGTGTTATCGTTATCACACTCTCTCAGACTGGTCATTGGAAGTTCAACATGGCACCTTATGGCAAATAACTCTCTAAAGATCTGAAAAAAAGAATTGTTGCTCTACATAAGGATGGCCTAGGCTATAAGAAGATTGCCAAGACCCTGAAACTGAGCTGCAGCACGGTGGGCAAGACCATACAGCGATTTCACAGAACAGGTTCCACTAAGAACAGGCCCCGCCATGGTCGACCAAAGAAGTTGAGTGCATGTGCTCAGCATCATATCCAGAGGTTGTCTTTGGGAAATAGACGTATGAGTGCTGCCAGCATTGCTGCAGAGGTTGAAGGGGTGGGGGGTCAGTCTGTCAGTGATCAGACCATACACCGCACACTGCATCAAATTGGTCTGCATGGCTGTCGTCCCAGAAGGAAACCACTTCTACAGATGATGCACAAGAAAGCCTGCAAATAGTCTACTGAAGACAAGCAGACTAAGGACATTTATCACTGGAACCATGTCCTGTGGTCTGATGAGATCAAGATAAACTTATTTGGTTCAGATGGTGTCAAGTGTGTGTGGCAGTAACCAGCAAGGAACCTCTGCTTCTCGCTAAAGCTTTTCCCTGTCTTTAGTTTTCATGGACCAATTTGTTTCTTTCAAAAGTTAATAAAGAGCTTCTAAAATGTATTATCTACCCAGACTGTGGTAACATTTGTTTTCCTTTTTTGACTAGTCTCTACTTGTTGCTCTAGCTACTTAAAATAAGTTGCTATATTTACTAATATGGTTGCATAACTGTTGGTCGCTATGTATGAAACCCTTTGGGTAATGATGTAACAGTTTACCAGGTTCTATAACAGGTGTTTTATAATATTACATAACCTACTTCCGTATGTTTTAATAATATTCTTTTTTTTCTTCATTACTATTTTGACCTGTGAAAAATGTGTATTTTGATTGCTATACTAATTTATCTTAAAATCAGTTCTATTTTGGTTCTATTAGGGTCCCTGAACATATCCTGTTATGTTGTATTGTGTTGTTATTTCTCTATTTTGCTGGTCGCGTTTTGTAGACTATAATAGTTACAACTCTGGTAATACCCTGCTTCTTAGTTATTTATTTTGCCAACCTAGGTATTTCTATTTCAGATTTTTTCTCCATCTCCTGTCTTTTCACCCCTAACTGGTTTAGGTCCCCTCCAACCTGTTCCTCATTACTCTTAATTTAATTTCTCTAATCTTTATCCCACTCTGTATTCCTTCCATTGTCACATACTACTTTTACTGGAATTCTTTCTGGCCTTTTAGGGTGACCCTTTGGCTGGACCTCTCCCCATAAAACACTCCAGAAAGTCATATGTTATTCATAACATACAGGGATTCAAGTCCCATGACCATATTATTTTCAATCTTTATTGATTCTGTTTCTCCTATGTTTGTTTTTAAAAGCCAGCTCTTTGGGCTCCTTTCCAAAATATTTTTTACAGGCGATGGTAATTACAATTCCTGAACTAGGTAAACACCCCTCAGAATGCTCCAGCTATTGCCCTATTTTGTTGCTTAACCTAGATGTTAAACTCTATGCCAAGATTATAACCACTCACCTAAAGGGTACTTGCCGACGATAGTTAATCTTGACCAGGTGGGATTTACTTTGGGCAGTCAAGATCCAGGCAAAACACAAAGACTTCTCAATATCTTTTTAAAGTCCAAGTGATTAGGTGTTCCATGTGCCACCCTAAAAAAGCCTTTGACAGGGTGGACTGGGCTTACATGATTTCAGTTATGGAAACATTTGGCTTCTCTGCAGCCTTTAGCACAACTATTCCAGTGCTGAACTGTACTCCTTCTGCTACAGTTAGAGGTCTTAGTTTTAGCTTTGATCTGTTTCCCATCATAAATTGTTTTCAGCAGGGTTGCCCCTGTCACCTCTTCTTTTTGCACTGGTGATGGAACCGTTAACTGAAGCCATACAATCTGTCTCCTCTATCACAGGGGTCTCCTTTCACAGAACTATCCAGGAAACTGCATAATTTGCAGATGATCTGGTTATATTTACTTCAGATCTACTTATCTTGCTACCACATTTTTAGACCCATTTAAAGCTGTATCTCTGAGACTAAAGAACATGCTCTAAATCTACTGGATTTGCTCATAGTATTCTAGAATCCAAATATTAATTTAGCTGGTTAATGCAACACCTCAAACATCTCTAAACTCATATTTCTCAATTATCTTGCTAACTTTTCAACCCTTGCTTACTTCTATCAAAACAGCTAATGATAAATAGAAAATCTGCTACCTAAACTCACTTATCTATTCTGTTCTCTTCTTCCTATGCTTCTTTCAGAATCTTTGATCTCCAAATTCTAACAACTTTGCAAAAAATCCATCTCAAGAAATAAAAAAACAAGAGTAGACACTAGAATTTTACAGTAACCCATTGTGTCAGGGGGAGCCGCTGGCGCCAAAATATTGTTCTACCATGAAGTGGCTAGGTTTTCACATATCACCTTTGGGGTTAATCTGCCTCAGACAGTAGATGGCAAGAGTTCCTCAGAGGTTTTCCTTGTGGGATTTGAGTTGGCTCCCCAAGCATAATAGGCCTTTAGATCTTTCATTAAATTATATTATCAAATCTGACTTACATTTCTGGGATAAAATCCAAAATATCCTAATGCTGGCCCCCATCCATCTCCATTTCATACTATTTGGGGTACATTGCTTACACTTAGTTTTCGATTGCCTAACCCACTTCCTGTCCTCCAACTCATTGCTCGACCCCCTGCAATCTGGCTTCTGTCCCCAACACTCAACTGAGACTGCCCTCACCAAGTTTACTAACAATCTCCTTTCTGCTAAAAACAAAGGCTACTACTCTATACTCATCTTACTTGACCTCTCTGCTGACGTTGACACTGTTGACCATACCCTTCTCCTAGACTATCAGCTCTCTTGGGATCTGTGACACTGCCCTCTCCTGGATTCACTCTTATCTCTCTAACAGATCCTTCTCCATCTCCTTTGCTGGTGACTCCTCCTCTCCATTGCCTCTGTCTGTTGGAGTTCCTCACTGCTTTGTCCTGGGTCCTCTACTCTTCTCTATTTACACTTCTTCACTGGGTAAACTTATCAACAGCTATGGCTTCAACTATCACCTCTATGCTGATGATACCCAGATCTACCTCTTCATCCCTACACTCTCTCCTTCTGTCAATTCTGACATCAGCGACTGCTTATCTGGCATTTCCTCCTGGATGGCCTCTCACCGCCTAAAAAGAAAGATAATCCCTTTATTACCAATTCCCCAGTTTTGCATAACCGACACAGTTATATAAATACACTTTTTACCTCTGTGATTACCTTGTATCTATGGCTCTGCAAACTGCCCCCTTATTTCAGTTCTTTTGACATACTTGCATTTTTAGCCAATCAGTGCTTGCTCCTAGGAGCTTCATGTGCTTGAGCTCAATGTTATCTATATGAAACACATGAACTAACGCCCTCTAGTGGTGAAAAACGGTCAAAATGCTTTCAGATTTGAGGTGGCCTTTAAGGTCTATTAAATTAGCATATAAACCTCCTAAGTTTAGCTTTCAACTAAGAATACCAAGAGAACAAAGCAAAATTGGTAATAAAAGTAAATTGGAAAGTTGTTTAAAATGACATGCCCTACTTAAATCATGAACGTTTTTTTTTTCTTGACTGTCCCTTTAAGGTTTTTCTGCAGTGACATCTTAAAATATCATCTGTCCACTCACCTAGGTGTAGAAGGGACTGTGACACATTGGGCACTTCTCTTCCAATTTGGTAGGAATACCCTTGTTTTTTAACCTTGTCACGTCAAGCATTCCATTATTGTTCTTCTAAAAACACAGATACCCTTTCCACTTCCTTAGGGCTATTTTAAATTCTTCCTAAAGCCCTGGCACTTCGGCAAAAACTTTTCTGTGTCTACTTGTTTCTGGCTCTCAAGTTGACCCTGGCTCATGATTGGTTTAAACAGCAGCCTCCAACTTGATCTCAAATCTCAGATACCGTGGCCTATCTGAAATCTATGGAATCCTATGTTTCTATGGTGGATACTTCAACTGAACTACACTTTCTAATCTTGGAAATATGGCCTTAGATTGTGAGCTGCTGCCACTCTTTATGTTCATATGGTATAAACTCCCCTTATAAGCTTTAATGATTGTATGCACATTTTTTTCCCTTTCCCACTCTCTCTACACCCAGCATGGGACGTTTGTGGGTCCATACACCACTTATGCTTGCCTGGCCTGACTGTTCTATTGCCCATATTCTTGTCTTACTTCTTTCTGATTTTCTTTGTTGTTGTCATCTTTCAATTGTCTTTTCCAGGCTTTCTATTATAGATTCTTATTTATTTATTTATTTATTTATTTATTTGTCTGTAATAATTATTCTAAATATACAGGCAGGTAGGCTAGTCAGCACAGTTTCACCTATACAACATATTTAAGATACATCATCTGAAATTGAATACATATTCATATCTAAACAAACAGTTTAATATTTTTTTAATGTTAGGGGTGGTAACATAGGGTTTAATTAGTTTAGAAAGCGGATGTAATGTGCTAGGACTTGATTTCTGTGTGGACCTCCTGCCAAAAAGGTTTTAATACTGAGCATTCCCACCATATATGTGCAAGTGTTCCCTCCTACCCACAGCCTCTCCAGCAGGTGGTATCTGTATGTGGGAATATTTTTGCTAACCTAGTAGGGTTGAGGTACCTTCTACATAGTATTTTCATATTGGTTTCAGTGATGCTCATAGAGGAGGGTGATTTACCCATGTGTCTAAAGATAGTGGTCCAGTCTTTTGGCACAATCGTATTGTGTAATTCAGTTTCTTACGCTTTTGTGTATGCTGGCAAGTGTATATTGATTAATATTTTATGTATCATTGATAAACCCCCTCTTGTGTTGTTGCATGCAGAACAGATGATTTCAAACTGATTTAATGTTCTGACTAGGTTTGATCTGCATGTATTGTGGCTCAAGAAGTGAGAATGTTGCAAAAATGCATACCAGTTATTAAAGATAGGGATATTTATATCTACTAGAACTCGGTTTTCATCATGAGTTTCCCATTGTCTAAGACAGAAAACCATATATTTAATCAATATGAGGTACATGACTTAAAATTTGATTTACCTTTTCCTGCTGTATATTGTCTTGCTATCTGAATTTGGATGTCTGAAATGTAGAATTTGGAATTCAGTTGTATTATTAGGGATAACATAATGCATCCACTTTCCAAGTTAAAGCACATCTTTATTACAACTGACGACTTAAACTCCATCTAAAATATTGCTAACATTCTGGATCTGTTTATACAAAGTTTACCATCGCTTTAATAAATAAAGTGATTTTATTGCAGTAGATGTATGTATGATGACACACTTACATTAAGCAAAATATCCCTAGAATTCCTGGTCACTTGCACTTGAGTACCCTATGGCAACCCTCATTAATCCCTCATCAGCGATCTTCTGAAGATAGTTCTCCAAGATATTATAACCCAACTGTTCAAAAATAGTTTAAACCGGGGGGCGGAGCTGACCGCTGGATCGGCAGGACGTGAATTGCAGGAGCTCCTCCATCATCTCTAGTTTAAATGTATTTAACTATATATTTCTGAGGAACTTTTACTTTAAATTGATGCTATTTACTACGAATTTGCCCAGGAATCTACTTAATTTGTCTGGGAGCTTTTGTTCCGTTCCTGACATATGCTATCCAGCGCGGCCTGAAGGGAACTGATATACTGCGCCATTGCTGGAGCCATAGATTCTTCTAGGGCTCTATCTGGCTGCCTCTGGAGCCCAGGCAGTTGTTTTCCCCCACCTTATTACTGGGAGAAGCTACGTCAAGCTTTAATATGGAAGATCTTTCTTCAAGATTACTTGCCCTGTTTGCAGACTTTGAGGAATCGTTGCTGCAAGAGTTTACTACCATCCTGCAATGTGCGGACTCGGAGGATAAAAAGGTGCCAGATGCGGCAGACAGTGAGTGTGAGGTGCGCACCCAGGGTTTTTGGCTGACTACTCAGCGCTCTGAACACGGCCCAACCCTAGATCCATGCAACTTGGAAGACTTCCACGTTTCTCTACTTACCTGCCCTTTGAGAGATGCGGCCGAACCCCAGAAGCGGATACTCAATCTACCACGCGGCCATGTTGCAAACCCTACAGAGACCGGCTTAACAACAGCGGTGGCCAAGTCAGGGGATCAGGAGGATGTAAGTTGCAACTTAAGGGAGATGTGCTTGGAACTAAGCGAGAATATGGAAACCCTAGCCCACTTGCTCAAAATGATCCCACACCTTAAGACTCTAACACTTTGGGGAGCAGTAGCATCACTTCTCTCAGGCACGGCTCGCACACCGCAGGCTGTGCTCTGTCATCCCTATGACTTTTGGTATGGGGGCACATATCTTACAGTAGGAATAGGTTAATTACCTACTGATTTTAACTTAACCTGCTAGACAGGCTGAGAGACTATGCCGCAGTATCTTCGGACATGTTTCACATCTTTAGTTTATGTTGTAGATATTGCGCCCTTTGGAAAAAAAAAAGTCATGTGGCAGATGAAAAGACATTTAGGCATTAGACTGCTTCACGGAGCAACTACATACTCAACCTACTGTTCTGTCTAGGACCTCCATCCCATAGTATTTTAATTAAGGTTTATTATAATGTTAGCACTAGTTTACAAAGTGTATTGCAGACATGGGACTTTAGGATGGGGACTGATGTGTTAACCCTCTCTGTTAGTGTGTATGTTTTTTTTTGTGATGCATATAACATTGTCTTGTGCTGCAGTGGCAGGAGGGGCTGGCAAGAACTTGTATTGCTTTATATTTCGCTCAATTTAAAACTTTGGTGACTGAAGAAGCCTTAATATCAGACATATCCATATTATGCTTAAGCATTATATTAATTGAACTAACTCGGATAAAATATTTATGATACTTTTCCATGCCCTCTAGCACCTCCATTACTATACAGTTTGTATTTTCCACATGACAACCATGGCTATATTTGTGCTATATGGGTTGATATATTTTCACTAGGAACATGGTGTGCTGTCGGCGGCCGAGATAGCATACCACAGATTTATTATGCCCTAACCTAATGCAACCCTAGATGATAATATCTTCTTCTATCTACTAGCTGAAGTTGTTGTATATAGCAAGGAATACTAAAAGGTCATGTGGATGGCTGCATCTGTGTGTGTTACTGTCACAAGTAATCCCATAACAACTAGACTGCTACCCAGCAGATCTTTAAACACTATGTACTCTTCTACACTGAATGTCTGAATATATGAACCTCACGCACGTATATCTTCACAAAAAATTTCAGTCCTAGGGAGTTTCAGTTTTAGCCCACTAGGTATAGTAATTTAGAGGCTTTAATTAGTTATGTCTATGATAATTTACAAATAAGGCTCCAGAATTAACTCTATTCAGGTTTTGAAACTCCCGATATGTGAATATGTATGGTTTATTTTTCAGTGTTGTCTACTATCTGTTGCTATAGCCCGAATGTGAGGTTTAATTATGCTTCACCCAGTCCTCCATTTTCATTTGTATAGATTAGTACAGACACTGTGATGCATGTATGCTATAAGCCTTCTGTCACATGACAAGCTTCGTTTCTCCCACTATATTATTTACTAGTTAAATTTGGAGAGTGTACTAAATCCCCAGCGTTATTGATATCTTCCCTCATCCTTCCCCACTCTTGAGAGAGAGTGGGTCATATCCCATATCCTTGTCCGGCTCCGTCCAGTGGTGACGTCAACCCCTGAGGGGAGATATCATAGGTGGAATAAAGGTGGTGTATATCCTGCGCAAAGAACAGGTGGGGAAGGGGGGTGGGGGATGCCTCTAGCTCTCCTCGATGGGTACCCTAGCGTGCCCAATGTGTAAAAGATATATGCAAGGTAGAGGTGAGCGCCAATAGAAGGCTGAGGGTAGGGTGGGGAACGCTAAAATAGGCTAAAATTAGCTGATAGAATGTAAAATTAAAAATTACAAATTTTTTTATTCCATACAATAATTATAATAATAAAAAAGAACAATATACACTGATAGTTGTTCATGGATCCATGTTACAAATGGTAGCAAATTACAGTGTTAGGTAAAATACAATACAATATAATAATAAAAACAATTGTAAATACTGATAAATTCAGTGGCTGATGATATAGCCTTTTATGCTGAGTATCTGTTAAATGATTAACACCTTGGTTGAGTCCAGTAAGTGTAAGATGCTCCTGGTAGATAGTGTAGGGTTAATTGTAATCCAATATTGTGCAGGAGAAAAAAGTAGCAAGATTTGGGTGTGATCAGTGTCCAATACAACAATTTAGAAAAAAGTGGTAGAAAAAATGTGTGTTCACTCTATGTGATGAAAAAATGATGATAAAAAATGATGAAATCCCTCCAAAAAAATGTTATAAAAAAATGAAAAAAGGTGAAAAAGGATAAAATAGGATAAAAAAATAGTGTCAATTTCGAAATCCGAAGTGATGTTGGTGATGTCAGTGCAAATCAATCAATCAGTGGTTCAGTATTGATGCAATGTTTTGAAAAAATAAGATTATGCAAAAAGAAAAAATCCTGAAAAAAAGAAAACAAACAATACTCTAATATATGCAATCTGTACAATAGATATATCAGTATTATGCTTACTCAGATCTGTCGACGCGTTTCGGCCATATACCTCTGGCCTTTATCAAGACTGATAAACTGAGTAAGCTCACAGTATTTATAAGAGTTATGGCTGATGTTTTGGCGCCAAACACTAATAGGCCACGCCCCCTTCCTGTTTGGTAGCATTATGGGTATGGGCGAAAGCATTGTGGGTATGGGCGAAGGCATTTATTTTGCTTGTGTTATTGAGGTCATTACTAAGTTTTTAAAGACATGTGTAGTTATAAATTGTCTTTCCATTGTATATGGCTAGTTTGTGTGTGTCCTAATATGGATTTGTTGTTCATACATATACTTCCGGTTTCGCTGGTGGATCTAGCCCTTACTTCCTGTTTAGCCCTTACTTCCTGTTTAGCTACCCTATGGGACGTTTTAGTCCTGGTTGTTCATATCAATTCTTATGCTAATGTGTGTGAGTAATTTTATTGCGACTTATCTTAGCGATCTGTTTATATGGGCTCTATTCTTTCTCTCTAATTTCTAAATCATGCATGTGTTGCTTTTGTTTACCATTTATTGTTTACGGTTACCATTTCCGGTTCCGGTTTGTATCAATGCATGTGTTGTTTTTGTTTACCATTTTCTTGCTTCCGGTTACCATTTCCGGTTCCGGTTTTTATTGCTCCTTAGTACTTAACATTTCTGACAGTAAAAGCCAACATTATATGATGACTATGCAAATGAGTTTATTTCAAACATGTGTGTTGAAGAGAAAAAAATCAAATGCAGTAGGAATCGAATGTGCGACTGTGCTATATAATAAGTCAAATCGTAATTCTGGATTGAATCTTCAAACAAAAAGATGAATTTGTGAGCAAATGTGATGGTGTACAGACACAATGAAAAGCTATGATCTAAATGCGTTAGACTATATAAAATCCATTTTGAGATATAATATGGAAAATACGTTGATTTTACAAGGATGATAAAACTAGTGGATATACACTAGAGGATAAATACTTATTAATAAAATCTACATATATAAAATCCCATATAAAATGCTAATGCTTATGAAAGGCTTAAAGCTTTAAAAGGTGTAAATACAATTTTGATAAAAAATATAAAATATATATAAAAAGTGTATAAAATGTGTATAAGAGGGGGGCAACACAGAGAGAGTACACTAAAAGTAGGGTGTCACCTATGGTGAGGAGATGACATAAGGAGGGTATAAAAGAGTATATAAAAATATATAAAAAAATATAAAAATATAAAAATATATATGCGGACCTCCTAAAATTGGGCACCAGATGTTGACATCTGTTAATCGGACCCAGATATTAATAAAATATGAATAAAACCAGACAAAATAAAACAGGATAATGAGAAACTTGTGGCTGCGATGGCTGATCTCTAAAAATGAATGAACTCATGTTTAGTGTCGTAGAGTCCTGACTAAGGAACTATATGTTTATATGTGGAACACTATAATGGATGAAGGACATCTGACTGAAATGGGGGGAGGGTAATATGATAGATCTTTGTGGCGGATAGTTGCTTAGAGTGCTATAATGATCAGTGCTTAGCTTTATTTCGTAAAACTGAACAGATGAGATAGGTCCTCCTTATTATTTAGGCCCTTAGGATATAGACAATTTAGGGAAAATATCCATTTGGACTCTTGTAGGAGTAGTTTCTGCTCATGGTTTCCTCCTCTCCAATTTTTTCTCACTATCTCTATTCCACAAAATTTCATTTCCCTAACATTTCCTCCATGTTTAGTTGTGAAATGTTTATATAGGGCTGTATCTGTCCTTTTATTCTCTATACATAGTATATGCTCCCTCATTCTGTCTTTCAGTTTTCGAGAGGTTTGTCCTACATAATGTAATTTGCATGGACATTCAATGAGGTATATGACATTCTGGTCACTACATCTTATCAGACTGTTAATCATAAATTTTTCTTTGGTATATGCTGATAAAAATGAAGTTGTTTTCCAACCATTTTTGCACGCTTTGCAATTCGGGCACGGGTAGAAGCCCTTTATCTTCTTATTACAATGGTCTACCACTGTGCCTATTTTGCCTATTTTTTGTTGTTTGGGTACAGTTGGAGCCAATCTGTTCTTTAGGTTGTTCGTCTTCCTATAAATAAATTTCGGATGTGGCGTTAGTAGTTCTCCCAGGATGTCATCATCCTTAAAAAGTGACCAGTGCTTCTTATAAATCTTTTCTATAATGTGTTTGTTCTCACAATATTCTGTAATAAAAGGGACATCTATAATGTCTTTCGAAGTCGTTCTATCTTCTCTGGTTTTATATTTTAGGAGGGTTTTTCTATCAACAGCTTTGACTTCTTTAATTTTTTCTTCCAATAGTGTTGCTTCGTATCCTCTCTCAATGAATCTCTTTTTTAGTACCTGAGTTTGTTCTTCCCATTTTTTCGGATCTGAACAATTCTTTTTAATCCTTAAGAGTTGCCCCTTCGGTATATTTTCTTTCCAAACTCTGTGGTGGCAGCTTTCATTGTGAATGTAATTGTTACAGTCGACCTCCTTAAAGAAGGTCGACATGACAAATTCTCCATTTATTATGTCTATCTTGAGATCCAGGAAGTGTATAGATTGTTTATTACATTCATAAGTGAATCTCAAATTTCTCATATTTTTGTTCATAATTTGTATGGTGTAATGTAAATCTTCCATGGTTCCCTTCCAAATGAGAAAAATGTCATCAATGTACCTTACGTAGAGGACCAGGTCCGCGCTAGCTGGGCAGGATTCCCAAAAGATTTGCTCCCATTGGCCCATATACAAATTAGCATAGCTAGGCGCGAAGATCGCTAAGATAAGTCGCAATAAAATTACTCACACACATTAGCATAAGAATTGATATGAACAACCAGGACTAAAACGTCCCATAGGGTAGCTAAACAGGAAGTAAGGGCTAAACAGGAAGTAAGGGCTAGATCCACCAGCGAAACCGGAAGTATATGTATGAACAACAAATCCATATTAGGACACACACAAACTAGCCATATACAATGGAAAGACAATTTATAACTACACATGTCTTTAAAAACTTAGTAATGACCTCAATAACACAAGCAAAATAAATGCCTTCGCCCATACCCACAATGCTTTCGCCCATACCCATAATGCTACCAAACAGGAAGGGGGCGTGGCCTATTAGTGTTTGGCGCCAAAACATCAGCCATAACTCTTATAAATACTGTGAGCTTACTCAGTTTATCAGTCTTGATAAAGGCCAGAGGTATATGGCCGAAACGCGTCGACAGATCTGAGTAAGCA
This sequence comes from Bombina bombina, assembly GCF_027579735.1. NCBI lineage: Eukaryota > Metazoa > Chordata > Amphibia > Anura > Bombinatoridae > Bombina > Bombina bombina. Next base: position 1,280,243,761 of record NC_069500.1, read on the forward strand.
TAATACTGATATATCTATTGTACAGATTGCATATATTAGAGTATTGTTTGTTTTCTTTTTTTCAGGATTTTTTCTTTTTGCATAATCTTATTTTTTCAAAACATTGCATCAATACTGAACCACTGATTGATTGATTTGCACTGACATCACCAACATCACTTCGGATTTCGAAATTGACACTATTTTTTTATCCTATTTTATCCTTTTTCACCTTTTTTCATTTTTTTATAACATTTTTTTGGAGGGATTTCATCATTTTTTATCATCATTTTTTCATCACATAGAGTGAACACACAATTTTTCTACCACTTTTTTCTAAATTGTTGTATTGGACACTGATCACACCCAAATCTTGCTACTTTTTTCTCCTGCACAATATTGGATTACAATTAACCCTACACTATCTACCAGGAGCATCTTACACTTACTGGACTCAACCAAGGTGTTAATCATTTAACAGATACTCAGCATAAAAGGCTATATCATCAGCCACTGAATTTATCAGTATTTACAATTGTTTTTATTATTATATTGTATTGTATTTTACCTAACACTGTAATTTGCTACCATTTGTAACATGGATCCATGAACAACTATCAGTGTATATTGTTCTTTTTTATTATTATAATTATTGTATGGAATAAAAAAATTTGTAATTTTTAATTTTACATTCTATCAGCTAATTTTAGCCTATTTTAGCGTTCCCCACCCTACCCTCAGCCTTCTATTGGCGCTCACCTCTACCTTGCATATATCTTTTACACATTGGGCACGCTAGGGTACCCATCGAGGAGAGCTAGAGGCATCCCCCACCCCCCTTCCCCACCTGTTCTTTGCGCAGGATATACACCACCTTTATTCAAACTGTCATATTTACCTAGCCAGTATAACCAGCAGCAGAACAGATAATACCCCATATAGTTGCTAGTTTAAACATGGAAGATTTACATACACTAAGAAGAGAAATCAGCTTAGACATCAACAATGATATGGATAGCTCACCTGATATAGACCCAGACAGATATGACATTCCAACACTATTTAGAGATCTAGAAAAATCTCTGGTCACTGAAGTAAAATATAAAGCGGAAATCTCGTTTCTAAATAAATGTTTAGAATTAGACCTCATTCCTCGTGGTCTGAGTATACACAAGGACTGTGCCTTTCCAATATCAGATCCACTATATGCAGAAAAATGGATAAACATTCTCTTGGAGGCTTCTAGGAATCTAATAAAGCTTATTATAGAATATAGAAGCTCCCTCTTGACTCAGTTAGACCTAGATATTAAAGATGACGAAACAATGCTAAATAACATCGAGGTTACAGAGGCGGAAGAAAAAGAAATCACTAATAGAAAGAACACGATGTTTAAAAAGGTTACCAAAGTGAGAGAAGACATTATCGCTAAAAAAACGAAAAAGCTGAATAGAGAATTGGACAACACTAAGAGAGCTGATCCCATTGAAGCACAGTCAAACACACCCTCTCAGAACACAACATGCAAAGAGACTATCCCACACCAAGCTAGAAACATGGTGGACAGAGAGACAGAAGATGGATGGCACGTAGTGAAATATGGCAGGAAACAATCGAATAACAAACTGAATATAAAACACCAAGGACCAAACCGATACAACACAAGGAAAGACTCATCCAATGTACAATTCAAAGAAAGGAATTACGACACTTGGGATAGACCTGCATGGCAACAAGATGAACGCAGGCACCACCAGAATACCTATAGCCGTAACCAGGATTACCGGATGAGGAACAACAATGGCTATCACTTAAATTATGATAACAAACGTAATTTCAATTATCACTCTAATTCATACCATCGTCCATATCACTACAGAAGAAATCCGCACACACCATACCATGCGAATCACTATCAATATGAAGAGAGAGAATTCGATAGACCTAGATTCCAAGCAGGATATGGAATGGATAGGAGAGTTACCCACCAGGAAGATAGAGACGAGGTGTTTGACTATAGGAGAAGAGACTCTGACCAGAGAGAACCCAGAGGACATTTCCGCTATAACTATCGGAATAGAAGTAATGACTATAGCAGGAACAGAAATGAAGGACACCATGGGAGCTTTGATCAGAGGGAACCCTACCAAGACAGAGCAAGAAGAGAACCAAGGATGCAAGGTGCAAGACCACAAGAAGAACATAATAAAAGTACTACATTACAAAAAACAGTAGATATACCAGCCTCTACCTCGGAGTCATCTTTTTTAGGGGGAAATCCCTTACCACCAAGAGTGAAAGAAAAAATACAGAGAAAGAGAAAAAACACAGACTTGGAAGATCAGGAGATCACCACAAAACTAAAAAGAAAACCCACAGAGGAAGGAGAAGTGGCACAGCACTAAGAAAAAGAAATACAACAAGGCCACAGGAAGAAGTACGTATACATGAAGAGACCCCCCATACATCGCAGACTGCCCCCCTGGTCACAAGGAAGATGACCAATGGTATATATAACTTAAGTTCGAGAGAACTAACTACACAAGAAGAAGGAATATTATCCCATGGCCTCAGCTTTGCACCCACTAACTGCCTAAACAAATTTCAGGCGTTCATTAGTACAAAAGAATTTGTGAGGAAGTTAACACTTAAGCGCCACTTCCTCAAATCTCCAATAGAACGCAATTACATAGCTCCAATCGAGAATGAGCAATTTCTACACACAGGCCTAAGACCGAAATCTTCTTTTTACCCGGTGGGAAGCAAAGGGTGTACAATTGAAACATTCGAAACGAATGTTTGTAATGACATTAGAAAATTGAGTCAAAACAGACTGAATAAGGTACGCTCTAACCTATCCAGATCCCAGATGGACACAATCAAAAAGCTAGAGAAAGACCACAAATTAACAATTAAACCTGCCGATAAAGGCGGAGCTATCGTTGTGATGGATAAGTGCAATTACGAGGAAGAGTGCAATAGAATCTTGAGTGATTCCAAGACATACAAGAGACTACTGAGCGACCCAATAGAAAAATTCACAAGAGATTTGGAAGCTCTGACCACCAAAGCTAAAACACTGGGGATACTCAACCAGAGAGAATACAACTATATTATGGTTAAATACCCTATTACCCCAGTGTTTTACCAACTCCCGAAGATACACAAATCGGTGACTAACCCTCCAGGGAGACCGATTATATCGGGGATTGGGTCGATATCAAGCAATATGTCGGAATATGTAGATAAAATCTTACAGAAACAAGTCATCAACCTTCCATCATATTTGAGAGACTCCACACAGATTCTAACAATATTGGATAATCTAAAATGGGAAGAGTCATTTATTATGGCAACGTGTGATGTAGTCTCATTATACACGAGTATACCGCACGAAGGAGGCATTGAAGCTGTCAAGTTCTTTCTCTCTAAAGACCCATGCATTCCTGAGGCACAATGCACTTTTGTTTTAGACAGCATTCATTACATTTTAACCCACAATTATTTTAATCATGATAATAAATTTTATCATCAACAGTGTGGTACAGCGATGGGGACCAGGTTCGCGCCTAGCTATGCTAATTTGTATATGGGCCAATGGGAGCAAATCTTTTGGGAATCCTGCCCAGCTAGCGCGGACCTGGTCCTCTACGTAAGGTACATTGATGACATTTTTCTCATTTGGAAGGGAACCATGGAAGATTTACATTACACCATACAAATTATGAACAAAAATATGAGAAATTTGAGATTCACTTATGAATGTAATAAACAATCTATACACTTCCTGGATCTCAAGATAGACATAATAAATGGAGAATTTGTCACGTCGACCTTCTTTAAGGAGGTCGACTGTAACAATTACATTCACAATGAAAGCTGCCACCACAGAGTTTGGAAAGAAAATATACCGAAGGGGCAACTCTTAAGGATTAAAAAGAATTGTTCAGATCCGAAAAAATGGGAAGAACAAACTCAGGTACTAAAAAAGAGATTCATTGAGAGAGGATACGAAGCAACACTATTGGAAGAAAAAATTAAAGAAGTCAAAGCTGTTGATAGAAAAACCCTCCTAAAATATAAAACCAGAGAAGATAGAACGACTTCGAAAGACATTATAGATGTCCCTTTTATTACAGAATATTGTGAGAACAAACACATTATAGAAAAGATTTATAAGAAGCACTGGTCACTTTTGAAGGATGATGACATCCTGGGAGAACTACTAACGCCACATCCGAAATTTATTTATAGGAAGACGAACAACCTAAAGAACAGATTGGCTCCAACTGTACCCAAACAACAAAAAATAGGCAAAATAGGCACAGTGGTAGACCATTGTAATAAGAAGATAAAGGGCTTCTACCCGTGCCCGAATTGCAAAGCGTGCAAAAATGGTTGGAAAACAACTTCATTTTTATCAGCATATACCAAAGAAAAATTTATGATTAACAGTCTGATAAGATGTAGTGACCAGAATGTCATATACCTCATTGAATGTCCATGCAAATTACATTATGTAGGACAAACCTCTCGAAAACTGAAAGACAGAATGAGGGAGCATATACTATGTATAGAGAATAAAAGGACAGATACAGCCCTATATAAACATTTCACAACTAAACATGGAGGAAATGTTAGGGAAATGAAATTTTGTGGAATAGAGATAGTGAGAAAAAATTGGAGAGGAGGAAACCATGAGCAGAAACTACTCCTACAAGAGTCCAAATGGATATTTTCCCTAAATTGTCTATATCCTAAGGGCCTAAATAATAAGGAGGACCTATCTCATCTGTTCAGTTTCACGAAATAAAGCTAAGCACTGATCATTATAGCACTCTAAGCAACTATCCGCCACAAAGATCTATCATATTACCCTCCCCCCATTTCAGTCAGATGTCCTTCATCCATTATAGTGTTCCACATATAAACATATAGTTCCTTAGTCAGGACTCTACGACACTAAACATGAGTTCATTCATTTTTAGAGATCAGCCATCGCAGCCACAAGTTTCTCATTATCCTGTTTTATTTTGTCTGGTTTTATTCATATTTTATTAATATCTGGGTCCGATTAACAGATGTCAACATCTGGTGCCCAATTTTAGGAGGTCCGCATATATATTTTTATATTTTTATATTTTTTTATATATTTTTATATACTCTTTTATACCCTCCTTATGTCATCTCCTCACCATAGGTGACACCCTACTTTTAGTGTACTCTCTCTGTGTTGCCCCCCTCTTATACACATTTTATACACTTTTTATATATATTTTATATTTTTTATCAAAATTGTATTTACACCTTTTAAAGCTTTAAGCCTTTCATAAGCATTAGCATTTTATATGGGATTTTATATATGTAGATTTTATTAATAAGTATTTATCCTCTAGTGTATATCCACTAGTTTTATCATCCTTGTAAAATCAACGTATTTTCCATATTATATCTCAAAATGGATTTTATATAGTCTAACGCATTTAGATCATAGCTTTTCATTGTGTCTGTACACCATCACATTTGCTCACAAATTCATCTTTTTGTTTGAAGATTCAATCCAGAATTACGATTTGACTTATTATATAGCACAGTCGCACATTCGATTCCTACTGCATTTGATTTTTTTCTCTTCAACACACATGTTTGAAATAAACTCATTTGCATAGTCATCATATAATGTTGGCTTTTACTGTCAGAAATGTTAAGTACTAAGGAGCAATAAAAACCGGAACCGGAAATGGTAACCGGAAGCAAGAAAATGGTAAACAAAAACAACACATGCATTGATACAAACCGGAACCGGAAATGGTAACCGTAAACAATAAATGGTAAACAAAAGCAACACATGCATGATTTAGAAATTAGAGAGAAAGAATAGAGCCCATATAAACAGATCGCTAAGATAAGTCGCAATAAAATTACTCACACACATTAGCATAAGAATTGATATGAACAACCAGGACTAAAACGTCCCATAGGGTAGCTAAACAGGAAGTAAGGGCTAAACAGGAAGTAAGGGCTAGATCCACCAGCGAAACCGGAAGTATATGTATGAACAACAAATCCATATTAGGACACACACAAACTAGCCATATACAATGGAAAGACAATTTATAACTACACATGTCTTTAAAAACTTAGTAATGACCTCAATAACACAAGCAAAATAAATGCCTTCGCCCATACCCACAATGCTTTCGCCCATACCCATAATGCTACCAAACAGGAAGGGGGCGTGGCCTATTAGTGTTTGGCGCCAAAACATCAGCCATAACTCTTATAAATACTGTGAGCTTACTCAGTTTATCAGTCTTGATAAAGGCCAGAGGTATATGGCCGAAACGCGTCGACAGATCTGAGTAAGCATAATACTGATATATCTATTGTACAGATTGCATATATTAGAGTATTGTTTGTTTTCTTTTTTTCAGGATTTTTTCTTTTTGCATAATCTTATTTTTTCAAAACATTGCATCAATACTGAACCACTGATTGATTGATTTGCACTGACATCACCAACATCACTTCGGATTTCGAAATTGACACTATTTTTTTATCCTATTTTATCCTTTTTCACCTTTTTTCATTTTTTTATAACATTTTTTTGGAGGGATTTCATCATTTTTTATCATCATTTTTTCATCACATAGAGTGAACACACATTTTTTCTACCACTTTTTTCTAAATTGTTGTATTGGACACTGATCACACCCAAATCTTGCTACTTTTTTCTCCTGCACAATATTGGATTACAATTAACCCTACACTATCTACCAGGAGCATCTTACACTTACTGGACTCAACCAAGGTGTTAATCATTTAACAGATACTCAGCATAAAAGGCTATATCATCAGCCACTGAATTTATCAGTATTTACAATTGTTTTTATTATTATATTGTATTGTATTTTACCTAACACTGTAATTTGCTACCATTTGTAACATGGATCCATGAACAACTATCAGTGTATATTGTTCTTTTTTATTATTATAATTATTGTATGGAATAAAAAAATTTGTAATTTTTAATTTTACATTCTATCAGCTAATTTTAGCCTATTTTAGCGTTCCCCACCCTACCCTCAGCCTTCTATTGTTGCAGATATCATAGGTGGCCCTATATCATTTCGATACAAGCCCAAGAAATCCTCCTGAGACATAATAAGCTCTATACTTTCACTTCACTTTTCTGCACCCTGGAGTTTACTTAGCTCCATATCACAAACATTGCCCCAGAAGTCTGATATACCTGATATTTATGGGTCTAGAGGTATTGAAGCTCTGGCTCTGCCCTCCCCCCCCCTCCCGGGGGTAGTTCACAAAGTGAACAAAGGAACGTAGATTCCCTCGTAATTTCCCCTATTATTCTTTATTTACCTGTAGCAATATAGCGGCTAAGGCTATCCCCCATCTCTCACCTCCTTCTATGACATAATAGAGCTAGATAATGCTACTCTTAAGTTTTCCATATTCCCCATATTTCTCTCTACTTGTACATGAGTCACAACCTATTGGTCTGGGAAATAATGTCATAGTTATAAAAGAGGTTAGTATTTCAATACACAGGACCTGTTTATATATTCCCAACTTCATGAGTTTATCTGGCAAAATGTTCTTCTCCTCTGTGTGTCAGTTGTGAATTATGAGCTTTGTTTAATACTCATATTATGGCCGAGACATATGCTTATGTCTGTTGTTGTCCTGTAAGCTTGGTTATGTTCAAAGTTGTATGACCTCAACAAAAATAAAGTTAAAAAAAAAAAAAAAAATAGTTTAAACCTCCTTGCCACCTAGAAATTGTGAAAATATTCATAACAAGAACCTTTCATTGGTTACACTGCAACTTAAAGGGACATGAAAAAATGTCATGATTCAGATAGAGAAAACAATTTTTAACAGCATTGCAATTTACTTGAATTATCTAATTAGCTTCATTCTTTAGATATCCATTGTTGATGAAATAGCAATGCACATGGGTGAGCCAATCAAACGAGGCATCTATGTGCAGCAACTAATCAGCAGCTACAGAGCCTATTTAGATATGCTTTTGAACCAACGGTATCAAGAGAATTAAGCAAATTAGATAATAGAAGTAAATTGTAAAGTTGTTTAAAATTGCATACTCTTTCTAAATCATGAAAGAAAAAAGCTGTGTTTCATGGCCCTTTAAGACTATGGTGTGTGATGATCAAACCAAATCATCTTAGTTTCTTAGAGGTGCTCAGAAGTCTCAGTTTCAGACCGATAATAGGAAATTGTTCCTCTCAACTAATTCTTTGCATTTTCAGATTGAAGGAACATAATCACCATAATAGTGGACTCAGAACACATTAAAGGGACATTCCAGTCAAAATTAAATGCACATAGATGAATTACATCTTTGAATAGAAACATATTTGCAATATGCATGTGTTGGCAAAAATCCTTCTAGTAAAAGTTATCACTGTTTTAGTGTTAATATTTTTCACTGCACGTGCATGTGAAGCATAGATAGATATTCTCAATGCACCGGCATTGTAAAAACTCCAGCTGCCCAGAGCATCAGTGGGGCTTGTATCATGTCAGTAATTAACAAATTGAGTCACTACCGGATGGTGCAAGCATCTTAAGCTCTCTGAGCAAGTGCTGTGTTTAAAATGCTGGTGCACGGTGCATACTTAAATACACTTTTGAAACAGCCATAGCTTTTATTAGAAGCATTTTTTCTAATATATGTATATTACAAGCATGCTTCTATTCAAAATTAAAATGCATCTATGGAGATTTCAATTTTGATTGGAATGTCCCTTTAAGAATGTAGTGAATCCCTTAACTTCCTCTTTACTTACTACAATCCCATGGAGCTTCAAGATTGTTGTAAACAGATGACCAGTAAATAACTAGCATGGAGTTCTTGGGGTAGATTTATAACATAAGCTAAGAAGCAGTGGTCATAAGACCCTGCTAGTGGACGATAAGCCGCAAATGGGCAGTGCTTTCCAAACTGTGTGTCGTGACACATTAGTGTGTCAGCAGCAGTGTGTAGGCATGTCCCTGCTTCAGCATACATTATTTTTCATTTAGATTTTTTTAATTTTTTTTTTTGGTTTCCGACTTTCCGTCTGCCTGATACGCATATAACATGGTTGACTCATGATTGATACCTAGTGGGTCACAGATCATCTTAACCTATTGGCGCAGCTCAGTGGGAACTGAAACTATTCCCATTGCCGGCTTTGGCGGCACATTGGCTCCTGACTGCACATGTAGTCTCCTCAATCGTCTTGTGACTGCATGTGTAGTCTCCTCAATCGGCTCATGTCTGCATGTGTAGTCAGTGAGTGGGATAGCAGTGTGTTTGCAGCATGGGCAGTAGTCAGTGCAACTCGCAGCGCTCTGAGGGTGGCAGGTTAAACACTGAGCTGAAGTCAGAAGTCAAAGTGTTTTTTTTTGCAGCTAGCTCCCAGTAGTGCATTGCTGCTCCTGCTCTTGATATATGGATAGGAAGTGGAAGCTTAAAAATGCTTGATGATAAAATGTGAGTGTCTTTATCTATTATTCCACCAAATATTCAGAAACTGTGTTCATCCCATCAACCTCATACATCCCATTAAAATAGTAAGTAGCTATTGGTGATATTAAACTTTTTTTTAATTCTTGCAGATACATACTGTTACTTGTATACATTTTATTATTATATAATTTATGTATGTGTCTGTATCTCTTAAAACAAGTTAGTTTAACCTCCTGTTTTCTAGTACAACTGAATTACTGTGTCACAAAATAATGTAGGTTTAAAAAGTGTGTCACCAACATGAAAAGTTTGGAAAGCTCTGCCTTAGAGGTATATTAAACTGCAATATACAGTTTTAATAAGTATAGTGTTAGTTTAGCTATATTTGTTATCTAGGTTTTTTTTTTTAAAATGTTTACAAACTATAATATTTTCAATTGTGTATATTGGTTTTGAAAGGATTTATAAATAAATGTTTTTAAAAATCCAATTTATTAGAGCAGCAGGGTATAATGAGACACTTCATTGATAATGAATTCACAACATTTTATAATATTTGAAATTAGGCAGACTCTTTTTTTTATACAAGATATATAATTATGTTCCTTCATATTTCATGTATTTTTACAAACTACCAAACTTACCTAATGAGCTATATTTGTATCTTTATGTTTTCTAATGTACTGTTCATTTTCCTCCACACTTTTATTCACTGATTTAATTTTTATCCTTTTCTTTCTCCTGTTGTAAGAATTAAACAAAAATGCAATCTGTATTTTTTTAAGTTGGTTACTATATCTTTATCCACAGAGAATCTATAAACTTTTTAAACAATTCCTAAAGGTCTTCGTCTTTCAAGACAATGGGCTCCATGTACTAAGCAGTCAGCGAGCTACCCGCAACAAATCTCGCGTCAAAACTCGCAAACTGATATGTACAAAGTCGTCAACTATGTTCAAACTCGCATCTTTAAAATTGCGAGCGTACTTATCCGCCAAACCTCGCTACCTCTCCATTTTTCACTGTAATTAGACACATTTGACCACCAACTCGCCAAAAACGAATGTACTAAAAAATCTATTTGTCCGCTCGCTACAATTTCCGCTCCCACCTCGTTATTTTTGCCTCGCCACCTTTTAGGTGGCGGGCAAGGTACAAAACAATAGGAAAGTCAATCTAGACGCCAGTCTAGACATATATAAAAGGCAGTAATATCAGCATTGTACAGCATAACTGGCGTCTAATTTGTCTCTCATTTCCATGTACATAAATTGCGCCAAATTTGTCGACTGTAATTAAAGAGTAATCTATATTTTAAATTTGTATTGTATAGTTGTCAATCTTTATAATTATTTTTATATTAATATTTATATATTATCAGATCCAGATGAAGCCATATCCAAATTGTAAATAAATATTACAAAAATAACGCTCTGTTATCACTCTTCAAAAAATTTAGAACAATAATAAAGTTGTTTAGATAAGTTGAACTTTTATAGGAGCAAAATTCTATTCCCGCGACTACTATGATGTCCGTGACACCTTGCATGTCACGTGTTAATAATTGGCCAGACAATTCAACTGAAAGTTAAAAGTACATCAGCTTAGTCGCGGCGAGCGAGACGTCAAATTTATCAATAATCCGCCACTGCTCGCGGCGGGCTAGACTTGTCTATTTATTGGGGGATTATTAGTACATAGTGACAGCGGACACCATTTCGCCCGCGGCGAGTAACGGCGAGTTTATCCGCGTCTAAAATGACGGATGAATTGACGGCTTAGTACATGGAGCCCAATGTTGCTTAAAACTAAATACAGACTTGCAATGTTACCATGATGAGGTGCCAGTGACATGTTTAAATATTTTTAAATGTTTGCTTACATTTAGTAATTTATATTTGTTAGTTTAAAGGGGTATAAAGCCACAAAAAAATATTTTGTGATTCAGATAGGACATACCATTTAAAAAAAATAGTGTTAGTATTTTTTTTAGATTAGGGCTTTTTTATTTTAATAGGCAGCAAAAGAGCTGATTGCCCTTTTAAGGGCAATACCCATACAAATGCCCCTTTACGGGGCAATGGATAGCATTGGTTTTTTAGACTTAGGTGTTTTATTTTGGGTGTTGGTTGGGAGGGGGGTTTAACTATTAGGGGGTACTTTGTAATTTTTTTAGGTAAAGGCGCAGTTTAACTTAGGGTGATGCCCTACAAAAGTCCTTTTAAGGGCTATTTGTAGTTTAGTGTTAGATTAGGGGGTGTTTTTATTTTGGGGGGCTTTTTTATAGTGATATTAGTTTAGGCTTAAAAAAAAAATATTTTGGATAATTACGTTTATTTATTCTGTAATTTTAGATTTTTTTTATTTTTTGTAATTTTAGTGTTTTTTTGTAATGTTAGATTTTTTACATTTTTGTAATATTATTTTTTTTTTCATTTAATCTTAAATCTTGTAAAATAATATGGGGTTTTAGGTTAGGGGGCATAGTGATTAGATAGATTTTTTCATTGTGAGGGTTGGCAGTTTAGGGGTTAATATTGTAATTAGGTAGTTGGCGTTGTAGAGGATTTTTAGGGGGGTTCTTTGTTAATACTTTGTGTGAGTATTTTTTTTTTTTTTGTTAATACTTTGTGCAGGCGGTTAGGTGTTTTTTTGGTAATACTTAGTGCGAGCGGTTAGGTGGTTTTTTTTTAATACTTCATGCGGCGGTTATGTTTTTTTGTTAATACTTCGTGCAGGCGGTTAGGTGGTTTTTTTTAATACTTTGTGAAAGCATTTTTTTGGTTAATACTTTGCTTTTTCGGCGGTTAGGTTTTATTGTTAATATTTTGTGCGGGCGGTTAGGTTTTTTGGGTAAATGCTTAATTTGGCTGTGCGCGCAGCCTACATACGTTTGGCTGCGCACACAACTGACGACAGTGGCTGACGCATTACAAATGCGATTATAGTATAGATTTGCTTCATTCCCATGATATTCTGTGTTAAACAGATACCTAGGTAGGCATCTGGAGCACTACATGGTAGGAAAAAGTGCTATTTAGTGCGCTTACAAATTAATACAATTTTTGCAAAACTGCTGCCATATAGTGCTCTAGAAATCGGTCAGCTACTAAGCTTATTTCCCTGTTTTTCAACAAAAAATACCAAAAGAACTAAGAAAAATTGACAGAAGAAGTAAATTAGAAAGTTGTTTGAAATCGCATGCTCTATCTGAATCATGAAAGAACAATTTTGGGTTTCATATCCCTTTAAAGGGACAGTAACAAAGTGAATCTTTCAGGAATCAGAGCATGCAATTTTGAAAACTTTCCAGTTTACTTCTAGTTTCTAATTTGCTTTATTTTCTTGCTATCCTTTGTCGAAATACCTAGATAGGCTCAGGAGCAGCAATGCACTACTGGAAGCTTGCTACTCATTGGTGGAGGCACATATGTATCTTGTCATTGGCTCCCCAAATTTGGTCAGCTAGCTCCCAACAGTACATTGATGCTCCTTCAGCAAAAGATACCAAGATAATGAAGGAAACTTAATAATAGCTAAATTGGAAAGGGGTTTAAAACTGCATGATCTATCTAAATAGTTTAAGCACTTATCAACTAATTATATTCCCCAAGCTCCCAAATACATTGGTTTGGTATTAGTATATTGTTCCAAAATGAAGATAATCCTAATTGATTAGTCCATTACACAACTGTTGCAAAAAACATTATTTGATTTGCCAGTTGGTGTATTGCTAGGGAAACTTATTATTATTAGTTATTTGTAAAGTGCCAACAGATTCCACAGAGCTATAAACATGGGCCTAATATGCAACATAACATTTATGGAAGAAAAAGGTGTAAAGGGCCATGCCAAGAACTGCACTGTTGTAAATCAGCTCTCATGAAGGTAATCTACAAAGCAGCTGGGTTTGTAGGCTTACATGCTAAGGGGGTTCAAAGGAATAACTAAAGGAGGAGAGGAACAAAGATAAGATAATAGTAGTGTATAAGGTATGCATCCCTGAGCAGTAGAGTCTTTCAGGAGCACTTGAAAGTTTGAAAATAGGGGAGAGTCTTGTGGAGCGAGGCAGAGAGTTCCACAAGATAGGGGTGAATCTAGAGAATTCTTGCCGACAGAACTGTTAGGAGGTTACAAGAGAAGAGGAGAAAAGGAGGTCATGAGCAGAGGGAAGGGGATGGGAGGTAGAGTATCTGAAGACAAGGTCGGAGATATAGGGGGAGCAGTGTTATTGACAGCCTTGAATGTCAGAGTCAGGATTGTATGTTGTATTCTGGAGTTTAGAGGAAGCCATTGAAGGGACTGGCAGAGAGGTGCAGCAGATGAGGAAAGACATGTAAGGAAGATCAGTCTGTTAGATGTATTTATTATGGATTGTAAGGGAGACGGCAGCTAGGGAGACCGGAGAGGATGGAGTAGATAAAAGTCTTTGGGGAATATTTATCAAATGTCGAACGGACATGATCCACTGTAGCGGATCATGTCTGCCTAAAATCGATAAATGCCGACAGCATACACTGTTGGCATTTATCATTGCAGAAGTATTTCTTGTGAAATGCATGTGCAATGCCGCCCCCTGCACAGCCGCTAGCAGGGGGTGTCAATCATCCCAATCGTATCCGATTGGGATGATTGCAGTCCGCCAATGAGATAAGGAGCAGCGGAAACAGCAGCATATGCTGCATGATAAATCTACCACTTAGTTGTGTATTGTGAGAGTAAGAGGCAAATTTTGTAGATTTTTTTTAAGGTGGAAATGCAGGCATTGGCCTGGAGCAGTAAAGTACCAAATGTGCCAAATGACGTTAGAGGGTAAAATATAAGGTCACCACATTCATAAACTAAGGAATGAAGATGCCATTTTGAAAGCATAGTATTACATGTTGTTATGTGATGACAATAACAAATATATTTAGATTTTGTGAAATCAATGGTATTTGTTTATTAAAAGAAAAAAATAACTTATAAATATACGTGTGTGTATAAGGTGTTATTTATATGCATTATACAGCAATTTAAAATTTTTGCTTACTTTCACCTAGATTATGAGTTTTGCGCTATAGAGGGTGCGAAACGAACGCAACAAAAGTTGTGTTATTTCACTCTCCATAGTGCTGCCATTACGAGTTTCTGAAAAGCCTCCTTGTGTGTGCGATATGGTGGCGTTAAGCTCCATACCACACAAAGCCAAGGGCTGCTTTGATGTGCGCGTGCGCGCTTTCCCCCATAGAAATCAATGTGGAGAGAGTGTTAGAAAAAAAAAAATAACACCTGAAGTGCGGAATGGCTATAATGCAACTCCATTGATATCTATGGGGAAAAAAAGTTACGTTTAAACATAACACCCAAACATAAACCCCAAGTCTAAACACCCTAACCTGCTGCCTCCAACATCGCCAACACCTAAATAAAGTTATTAACCCCTAATCTGCTGCTCCTGACTTCGCCACCACTAATCAAAGTTATTAACCCCTATTTTGCCACTCCCTGACATCGCCACCACTAATAAAAGCTATTAACCCCTATTCCGACGCTCCCCGACATCAACACCACTAAATTAAGTTATTAACCCCTAAACCTCCGGTCTCCCACATCTCCACTACTAAATAAACCTTTAACCCCTAAACCGCCAGCCCCCCACATCACAAAACACTAAATTAAACTATTAACCCCTAAGCCTAACACCCCCTAACTTTAAATTAAAATTACAATATATTTCTATTTAAATAAATAAAAACTTACCTGTGAAATAAAAATAAACCTAACATTAAACTATAAATTAACTGGGGGGCGTGGCCAAGAGGCAGTTATAGCGGACGGAAAATACTATAGCTCCGAAGGTTGACAACCTAATCTAACAATTATTTATAGAGCTATCCACCATCCACCTAGAAGAAGCATATATTCGGTCTTCCAAAACAACACACAACTGAAATATATTCTTTTATTGCCACTCTCTCATGCCATAAGAGATGAGACGTCGGTGAGGTGGCTTAGAGAGGAGCAAGATATTGATGCTCAAACACACAATGGGAGATACGCTACCACAATACAGCACATTCCTACGAATACATCCAGCTCTCCCATCTCCTTATCATCGGAAGCCGCGGCCTGTCTGTGGGACAAGGGGGAAGGCTTTTCCTCTAAGCAGACCAAGGTTGATTTTGATCTCTCCCCTCATATGCATCTAGCTCTCGGAGAAGCTATACAACCATCTAAGTCCAGAGACATCTCAGGCACTCCGGCCCACCAGCCCACTAAGCCGTGTATGAAGCAGAAGATACCATCAAACCCAACCACCCGATACCGACTACAAGATCTCCATACCATAAGAATGAGATCTGCCGGACAGCTATTAGACGTCCTTTTGCAGGATCCATTGTCAAGCCACGTACCCATGATAACCCACAATGACTGTGGGTCATAAGAAATGCTATAAGAAATGTGGGTCTCTCAGAAAAGATACCTTACAATCTCCTATGGGACTGTCGAATGGCCCTTTTGTTCCAGGAGGCAAGTGTTGCTGTTTGTCTGCCTGACATATAGGGCTAAATTAAGGGACTCTAGCACAGTCAGACAGGTGAACGTCACAAAGGTTATGACTGCCAGCACCCTGGGCATTATTTCTTACTATAAGACATATTGGTTTGTTATGTACTACACCAGGTGAACAATGGCACTACTCAGGCTTCTCCTTATTAAATACATTTCAAATATGGTATTAGTAAATATTTGGTCCCAATATAGAAAGGAAATGGTGCTCATGCATGAATTGAGACTACTAACACATTGGAAAATGGGTATAAAAGAATAACCATGCTCCGAAAGTATGCATATATAGCACTCTGGGCCCTGACTATAGGGTAGGAATTCCCCAACAGGATAAATAAAATATGACTTTTATTAATAACAAAACTTAAAAACCTGTTGTTTGGTAAAATGACATACAAGATAAAATATGCACCGGTATGATAACTCAGTATACTAAATAGTAGTTCAAATAAATGTATGAGTATATGCAGATGAATTGGTCTAATCACCCATACGATAAAGGGTTAATTTTCACAGCCAGAGAATAGTGCTATAATTATATTAACAGAATGCTAGTATCATGTATATCTAGTTCAGTTAAGCACCCTTGCAAATCAATATATATAACTCTGTAACGGCTGTAGTATCAAACTCCTCCATCTCAATACTCAGTTTTAAATAAATATAATATAGTCAAAGCTATGGTAGAAAAATTTTTTATAATAATATTGAGGCTAATATGATCTAATAAAAGACCACAGAGATTAGCGTGCTTATGTCCGCTGTATCAGATACCATAAAGTACGTATTGACTTCCAATAGTTGCGATGTAGCGTGCATTAAACTTTGACTGCATCACTTAAGATATTATACACATTGTTTCCGTTTGGTCACGGCATGAGTGTGTCAGCTTCCCTCATTCATACCATAGGCTGTAACTAGGAAGGGGTATAGTACAAACAAAGTGGTGTGAATTGTCAATTATGTAGATTGTGGCAAAACACAGCCAAAGTTGTAAAGTTATTGTGAAATCACTATTTGGACTATCAACCACTGTTCCAAGCAAATAATAAGAGCGTGTATATCAGCTATACTAAGTCTGGCACAAACCAGACCACAGAGATTAGCGTGCTTATGTCCGCTGTATCAGATACCATAAAGTACGTATTGACTTTTAATAGTTGCGATGTAGCGTACATTAAACTTTGACTGCATCACTTAAGATATTATACAAATTGTTTCCATTTGGTAACGGCATGAGCGTGTCAGCTGAAATCCCTCATTCATACCATAGGCTGTAACTAGGAAAGGGTATAATACAAACAAAGTGGCGTGAATTATCAGTTATGTAGATTGCGGCAAAACACAGCCAAAGTTGTAACGTTATTGTGGAACCACTATTTGGACTATCGACCTCTGTTCCCAGCAAGTAAAAGGAGCGTGTGTATCAGCTATACTAAGTCTGGCACAACCCAGACTATAAACATATTACCTATAAGTGTGTGATTAGGAGAAACATTCTAATGAAAACCGGGCTGGTTAAAATAACACATAGATAGAATGTGAACGTGTTGTTTGATAGAGCCCAATGGGGCGAAACGCGTCAGGTGAGAGTATATGTTGTCAAACACTCATACTGAATTTTATCAATGAAATTAAATTTATACAGGGAGATATAGTATCAGACCATATATTAATGGTCTGATAAAGTAAGGGAAATGAAGGCACACAGAGAATTTATTTCATACCAAAAATAAATTTATTAATTATAATCCCTTGTCACATTTCGTGAAAAACTCTGCATTTGACTCAAACCAACACAAAATGAGGTAAACACCATATATATACAACACCTTACATCTAAAGTAACAATGCCTGCAGGATATCTATAAAGCATACGTATGCTGCTAAGTCTGATAATATCTAAAACACACATTAATCAGGTTGCTAGATTGTATATAGACCTAAAATAGAACAATAATGCACATATCCTAATATTAGTTATAACATGTCTAAAGCAGTGTGTCAAAACATAACATAATGGAAAAAGTAAAATAAACCGCTGAGAAAAGTCTCTCTCAGAAGCTAGGAGGAAACACAGTTAGATCCTGCACTCAGTCCAGGAAAATGCAAAGTGAAAATACAGTCCTTTATGCAAAAGGTAAAGTAAACGTATTAGTTCTTACTGTGATCTGTTCCCAAAAGTAAGATTTTAAATCACTTGCCAGGATAGAGCATGCAGCGGTGAAACAAACTAGCTCTGTGTCCCAGGAGATTTTTCAAAGAAGCAGACCGCTCTCTCTGTGGCGTCTGATGTCACTGGGGGGGGAGGTGGTATAGCTTTGCAAGCTCTTCCAATCGGACTTGTAGGTAAAGTGCACTTTCCGTGTGTAGTAGTGATCAGCTGTACCGGCATCCGCCGCACCGAGAAAGAACCAGGCTTTCCCTAGGCTGATAGATCAAAAGCATCGGAGCGTACGTCAGAATATACGCAAACTTGCTCAGGTGGATATGATATGTATGTTCCTCTCGCTCTTAGCTTACGTGCATTTACTTAGACTCCACAGGTGCCTGTTTTCCAAGTCCTGTATTCGCTTCACAGGGCAACAGATGAAACACCAAACAGTCCTTATAGTAGCACAGACCATATGTTTTTTTGCAGCATGTTTCTTTAAAGTCAGCACATAAAACAGGTATGCAGATAAAGTGCAGGCAGTAAAAAGGTATAAAAGGCTATGCGTGTCCCATAGACCTTAGAACCTTAAACAGTTCTTATACACAGGAGTTAGTCGACCTGCTCCTGAATAAAACACTTCAGTGTTAAAAACACAAACCAACGATCGTTTCACCCCCACATCCAGTGTGTTTCACAGGGGTTCATCAGGGCTTGAATGAATCCTTACCGGATTTCCTCTTAAGATAAAGCTCACCTGACATTGCTCAGGTGTGCTTCCCCCACCTGGGGTAATTAATTAATTAAAGGTGTGTTCACATAAGAAAACATATTCCAGTTTAGAGATGCATATAATCAAAATACAAAAACCTTATGTGTAAAGTTGTGAAGATTCTAGTTATACACTAAAATCCTAGGGAAAGTAAAAGCCTAATTCCTCAGCTTTCTAAACCTTATTGCCACAACAAAAAATGATGACACCTTACAAATATAGCACATGTCTTGTCTGAAAGGGGGAGAGTCCACTGACTATAGAAAACTAGCATACTCCAATTTATCATTAAGTCCTACTGGGTATCTAGTATTAAGTTTATAGATCCATTTTGTTTCTTTCTGCAATAGAACTTTGTCATTATTGCCACCTCTACCATTAGTTATCCCTTTGTCTATGATAGTAAATTTCAAAGATTCTACACTTCCATTATGGAACATGCCAAAGTGTCTTGCCACATTTGTGTCATTTTCATGAAGGATATCGTCCCGATGTTCCTGTACCCGGTCCTTTACTAACCTTTTGGTTTTTCCAACGTAAAAGACCGGGCACGAGCAGCGAAGAAGATAGATTACCCCTTCAGATTTGCAGTTGAAGAAGAATTTAATGTCAAAAACCTTATCACATGAAGTGAAGAACTGTTTGGTGCTATCCATGTGGGCACAGTACACGCAGTGCCCACATGGATAGCTACCTTTTATTCCCTTGTCCCTTCTTAGCCAGTCTGCATTAGAGGGGCCTCTCACAAATTGACTCTGAACTAAGTGATCTCTCAAACTTAGTGCTTTTCTAGCTGTTAGTAGTGGTTTTTCACCAATCGAATCTCTAACCTTGTCATCCAAGGTAAGTACTGATTAAGGGTGGCACCAGAATCTAGATTATCAGCAATATTTCCCATTCTCTCATACACCCCCATTTATATATTGAATTTTATCAATACTGACATTATATGAGACGTTTTGACTTTAATTAAGTGATGAAATGTGGAGACTCCAACAAAAAAAGACTAAGCAGTTAATTAGGAAGGTTAAAGCTCATGCAGAAGAGAAGATAGCACAGTCAGTAAAACATGGGGACAAAACATTCTTTAGATATATCAGTGAAAGAAGAAAAAATAAGGTAGGAATAATAAAATTGAAATCAGTTGATGGTAGAATAATAGAAGGAGATAAGCAGATTGCAGACTGTCTCAATGATTACTTCTGTTCTGTTTTCACTAAAGATTGTGAAGATACAATGTCTACATTAAGGGATGCAACGCAAAATAGAAACAAGCTTAACAGTAATCTTTTTACAGAGGATGAGGTTTTGTTAGCATTATCAAAAATAAATGTTACAAAGGCAGTGGGTCCTGATAATATTCATCCAAGGGTTTTAAAAGAACTTCAATCAGTGCTAACTGTCCCATTAACTGATCTGTTTAATCAGTCACTATTAACAGGAGCTGTCCCAGATGATTGGAGAATAGCAAATGTAATACCCCTTCATAAAAAGGGCAGTAGAGAAGAATCTGGCAACTACAGGCCAGTTAGTTTAACTTCAGTAGTAGGGAAATTAATGGAAAGCCTCTTAAAAGAAAGAATTATGACTTACATAAAGACAAACAATTTAGAGGACCAAAATCAGCATGGTTTTACTTCAGGGAGATCATGTCAGACTAATCTAATTGACTTCTTTGATTATGTAACAAAAGTATTAGACAAGGGAGGAGCAGTTGATGTAGCATATCTAGATTTCAGCAAAGCATTTGACACCGTCCCACACAATAAACTTATTCACAAACTATATCTCCTTGGTCTAGATTCAAAAATTGTGAACTGGGTGGAATGCTGGCTTAAGGACAGAAAACAAAGTGTCTTAGTAAATGGAGTTCATTCAGCAGAGGGGGCTGTTACTAGTGGTGTTCCTCAGAGGTCAGTTCTGGGGCCTGTTTTGTTTAACATATTTATCTGCGATATCAGCAAAGGGCTACAGGGGAAAGTATGTCTCTTTGCAGATGATACAAAAATTTGCAACAGAGTGGATGTTCCAGGGGGGGTAGACAAAATGAGAAGTGATATACAACAATTGGAGGATTGGACAAATGACTGGGGTCTAAAGTTTAACACAGCAAAGTGTAAAATAATGCATTTAGGGAAGAAAAATCCAAATGTTAATTACAGACTCAATGACACTTTACTGACTGTTACAGACGAGGAACAGGACTTGGGAATTATTATTTCAGATGATTTAAAACTTAGTAAACAATGTAGTAATGCAGCGAGTAAGGCTAGCAGAATGCTTGGATGTATTGGTAGAGGTATTTGCAGCAGAAATAGTAAGGTTCTTATGCCACTTTATAGATCATTAGTTAGGCCTCATCTTGAGTATTGTGTGCAGTTCTGGAGACCATATCTTCAGAAGGATATTAACAAACTTGAATCTGTGCAAAGGAGGGCTACCAAAATGGTACATGGTCTAAAAAATAAAACTTACCAGGATAGGCTCAATGACCTAAATATGTATAGCTTAGAGGAGAGAAGGGAAAGAGGTGATATGATAGCAACTTTCAAGTACATTAAAGGGTTTAGTAAAACTGAGGCTGTGGGTATTTTACATAAAATGGAAAATTCAAGAACAAGGGGTCATGAGCTCAAGCTAAAGGGTAGTAGATTCAGAAGTAATTTGAGGAAGCACTTCTTTACAGAAAGAGTGATTGATTTATGGAATAAACTTCCTCAAGAGGTAGTAGCAACAAACACTGTGGGGGACTTTAAAAATGCATGGGACAAGCATAGGGCTATCCTACGAACTAGATAAGTTTATACTGTTAGGTAAGGTCGGGCAGACTTGCTGGGCCTATGGCTCTTATCTGCCGTCAATATCTATGTTTCTATGTTTCTATGTGAGAGTTTTTTCTTTATCTAACTATTTGAGAGAAATATAGGATCATTACTAATTAGATCACTGTCATAACGAATATACAAAGGCCTAACCTTATTATATAGTGATCTATACTATTTAGTATACTGAGTTATCATACCGGTGCATATTTTATCTTGTATGTCATTTTACCAAACAACTTTGGTTTTTAAGTTTTGTTATTAATAAAAGTCATATTTTATTTATCCTGTTGGGGAATTCCTACCCTATAGTCAGTGCCCAGAGTGCTATATATGCATACTTTCGGAGCATGGTTATTCTTTTATACCCATTCTCCTATTTGTTAATATTGGTTTGTTATGTAGAGATTACCTGTTCATTGTGTTTATTTATATATGTTTACATCTGGTTAACCAAAGACTATCCTAATTAACAGACACTACAATCGCACTTGCTGTAGTAAGACTTAAGTTACTCTGCCATCAGATCCGGACTTAGTCACTATGCACACTAGTAAATCCCCTTGGTAGCTTTTGATCCGCACACCTTACTTGTTACTAGCATCTAGATACCTATGCTGCAGCTAACGATGTAGTTCTTAACACTATTATAAAGATAGGATCTATACACTTAGTATATGAACCTACCTTACCAGTGAGCTAACCTTACAACATATACTCAACATTTCTTTTTCAGCAGTGATTGTTTCGGGTATCATATTTAGTTATTACATGTGAGGGCTTAGCTCTCCTTAAGCGGCCTGTTTAATCTAAGACCGGTTGATAGTGAGACTCTACAGGCTAGGAAAACATACAGACACATGCCTACTTGTCCCATCGGCAGTTGAGTTACAACTGAGGTCATAAACAGAATACATATTTCATATGACTACTGCACTCCTATTTCTATACTACAATACTAGCCATAACCTAATTCTACTTCTATAGTTATTAAAACCCTCTCTGTCTAGCTACGGATGGTAATTAGCCCATTGCATAAATATTAAACTTTTACTGCTACCTGCTGAAACACTTCCTCAGTCCATTCTCCCTAGAACATAAGGTATGAGACAGGTCTATCTATCTGCTTACATTACTAGGATGGAAAGAAGTCTCATGTGCACTCTTATTCTCATTCCCTAGTCTCACAGCTAGTCTACCCCTCCCTGTCTTCAATGGCTAGATCTATATACAGGACTTAAGCTTGTTAACATAATGTGCTTGTTTCTCAGAGTACCATAGTATGTAATGGGTAGTTACTGACTCACCTCTCCCAGCTCATGTCATGATTCAGAAATAACTGCTCCATGGATATTAATAGACATATTACTCTCTCAGAGACCTTATATTTCACTTCATGTTGCACTGAGTAACTGTAGGTTAGTTTACATCCCATTTGATATAGTCCCTAAATTAAGCATAACCAATTCCCCAGCACTAAGTGGAGTTATAGAGAGGGGTTTCAGTTTTTTTTTTTTTGTTTCTCTTCCTATAGATATCCCCAGTATAGGTTCTAGCAGTACTATGACATTGGGTCCCTACTCATTATGATTATGGATTTCATACTAATTCTTAGTACAGATGTGACCATGTATATTGTTAACCCCTGATACTTTTAAATTACCTCTACTGCAAATATTGTACAACCACCTAAGATCTGGAAACCATTCATTTGAGAACCAGATATTGATTCCTTAAGCCCCTACACCAATATATAGAACGCCCGCCACTCCATTCTTCCCCTTTCCCCCCATTTAAAGCAGCTCTTGTCTGCTGATTACCCCTAACCTTCCATATACTACGGCATACTATCCCATATCTTATAGAAAATGAGATTCATTGACATTTGTCTCCTTTTTTATTGACACCTGGTCGTTTATTCCCTAGATACTTTCTGGTTTATACATTTACCCAACCAGTCATTACCGAGGTTAATGTGGACCAATATCTCTTTATCTAATTACTGTACTATCTCAGCTTGTCAATATTTTATATGTTTCTTGTGTTGTTGTACAAAATTCTAAATAAAAAAAATTATATATAAATTCACCTAACATAACTAATCTAATAAAATTAAAAATATTACCAATTAAAATATCTAAATTACAAATTTAAAAAAACTTAACACTACAAAAAAATTTAAAAAAATCTAAATTGCAACTAAAAAAAAACAAAATCCTACGAAAAAAATTAAATAATCTAAATATACCAAAAATAATAAACACTAAAATCACGAAAAATAAAAAACACCAAGATTACAAAAAAGTAATTGAAATTATCAAAAATAAAAACAATTACACCTAATCTAATAGCCCTAAAAAAATAAAAACACCCCCTAGCCTAAAATAAACGACCAATAGCCCTTAAAAGGGCCTTTTGTAGGGCATTGCCCTAAAGAAATCAGCTCTTTTACCTGTAAAAAAATACATAGTCCCTCCAACAGTAAAACTCACCACCCAACCAACCCCCCAAAATAAAAAACCTAACTCTAAAAGGTAAACTAAGCTACCCATTGCCATTGCCCTTAAAATGGCATTTAGCTCTTTTGCATTGCCCTTAAAAGGCATTCAGCTCTTTTAAAAGCCCAAACCCTAATCTAAAAAAAAAAAGATTACGCTGCTCTAAACTGGTCTTACACTTGCTTCTGAAAGAGCTGCAGATATAATCAGATTTTAATTACTTTAGGTGTTACTTCATTATAAAGCAGCTCTTTCTCGGGGACAATTTATTTCCAACAGTTCAGTGGGGTGGTATACACTGTTACAATAGGGATACTTTTGACTCAATATTTATAACAAGTGTCCTATCATGCACTTGTGTTAATACTTACTCACATTGTAACAGTAATACCATATTGACTGCTACAAGCGTTATTATTCTACAAGACACTCAGTTAGAAGCTTGCTGTTGTTGTATCACCTGATCCACTAATACTGCAAGCTGCACTATACTGACAATCCAGGGGTTTTAATCTA
Organism: Bombina bombina; assembly: GCF_027579735.1. NCBI lineage: Eukaryota > Metazoa > Chordata > Amphibia > Anura > Bombinatoridae > Bombina > Bombina bombina. The sequence continues at coordinate 1,280,268,548 of NC_069500.1, forward strand.
AGACTAAGGTGACAGTGTTAGCTTCACATAATATTGCAGTAGAGAGGATATACTGTGACCAAATTAATGTTTATTTGATACTCATATCGGTATTTATTGAACCAATATCTACTCATTAAGTTTCAATTATACCATACTAATTCTAACGCTGACTATATTTAAAGCAACAGCTCACAACAAGTCATATAATTTGATTCTTTACCTATTAACTATTATCACTCTTAGGTGAGTTTCCCTTATACACCCCAGTATACAATTTAGTGGTTAGTCCAACTCCAAAACTACAAAAGAGCAAGTAAACAGGTGTATAGAACCAGCTAAAGTACATACTAGCATTAGTACATCCTCCAATATATATGAGGAGGTGTAAACAGATTTAGTAAATTCATAATTAATTTCTATTTACCAAGGTTGGCAAATTATTTCTCATGTTACAATACATTCTACTGCCTTTAAGTACCTGAGAGTGTTTTTAAATTCTCTATCCTATTTTATATAACTTAATAAAAGTTAAGTTTTAACAACCATCTTTTCCACATTTCACACAGGTGTTGTAAGTTGTTTGTTCCTTTTCCAGCTTTTGGAAGCTGCCAGACAAAGTAGAAAACCTAGTGTTATTAGTGTATTCTCTACACAGGTGGGTTCTCTTACCTTCCTTGTGTGTTTTTTGTGGAAAATGAAAGTTATCTTCATTCATGGTTTTTAAATGAATATGCCATAAACGCACCTTTATTTTGGAAATGTCACCTGATAAAAAAACAATTTGCTTTGCTATAGGAGGCCAAAGGGGGTTATTTTAGTTGAAACATCAGCAAAATAAAGTTACGTTTATGGCATATTCACTTAAAGGGACATACCACTCATATGTTAAATCACTTGTGATGCAGCATGACTGTAAAAAGTTGACATCAAAATATCACCTGAACATCTCTATGTAAAAAGAGAATATATTTTACCTAAAAATGTATTCATCTCACCAAAGTAAGTACTGTGTATCCAGCTGCAATTTTAAAAAACAAAACAAAAACAATAGCCAATTAGCATCAGAAGTGCTGAGGTCATGCTTTGTTTTGCTGTGATCTCATTTAACTGAAATTTCATGAGATTTCATAGTGAACTTCCTTAAACTGAATAGAAAAATAACATGACTGTGCCTGCACATGCCAGATGCACAGTCCCTTGATTGGCTGCTTAAAGTCTCTTTAAAGTGAGGTGCTATATATACATACACAACAGTGTCTTCCATATGGGCGTCCCTCCACACAGGCTTTTCTTCTGCCTAGATTTAAGGGGTCGCATCTTTATTACAAAATCTCCCCCCTGGAGGACCCAGGTGTGGGAGTTTCTATAAATCTCACCCAGCCCATAATGCTAGGCTGAGTTATTGCCTTACCTACTTTGTTCCTGGCTCCAGAGACCAAGCATACTTACCTGATAACTGTTTATGCTCTCTTTGCTCCTGAGACCAAGCATACTTACCTGATAACTGTGTATTCTCACCTTGTTCCAGAGACCAAGCATACTTACCCTGCACCTTGCAACAATACCTGCTGGGTATCCTATGCCTGCTGAGAAAACTGTGTCTATCATACCAGTGACAGCTCTCCTCAAACCAGCTGTGCCAGCTGTATCTATCTAGTACTTAGGTGACAGTCTCATCAACAGTACCCACTGGGTATCCTGTGCCTGCTGAGAGACCTGTGTCTACCATAGCAGAGACAGCCTTCCTCAAACCAAACTGTGCCTGCTGTACCTATCTGGTATATTGTGACAGTGTCACCAACAGTACCCTCTAGGTATCATGTGCCTGCTGAGAAACCTGTGTCTACCATACCAGTGATAGCCTTCCTCAAACCAGCTGTGTCTGCTGTACCTATCTGTTATCCAGTGACAGTCTCACCAACAGTACCAGCAGGAGTATCCTGTGCCTGCTGAGAGTCCTGTGTCTACCTTACCAGTGACAGACTATTTTTAAACCAGCTGGGCCTTCTGTGCCTATCTGGTATCCAGTGACAGTCTCACCAACATGAAAGCAGGTAAATGAACCACTAGTTATCAGCTGATTATTTCACCTGTGTTCTAGTTCAGAAATCCTTACTATGTGACCTGTTAGGGAGACCTGAGGACAGGTTTGAAAACCAGTGGAGTAGAGTGAGTAAAGCATCTTCTATCTGATGTATTTAATATGAAACACAGTTTACTCACAACACTGATACTCTTTATATATTATATTGTGCAGTGAGCATAGCAAGTTTCAAATTTGTAACATAAACGATTCCAGAGCAAAACATTTTTAAGAGTTTGTGGAAATTAGTTGCAAAAAGCAATATGATATGGCTCCCAAACCATGTGAACTATGAGTTCAATGTTGCATGAGATGTAGCAGCATACTTGATTTCAAGAGCTTTGCATTAGCAGTTAAAAAGTTACTAGCAATAGAAAAAGCGGCAGAATAATAATAAAATAATAATAATAATAATTAAAAAAATAATCCTGACAATAACAATAGGTTGTCCAGCAACTACATTGCTTGGCCACCTAATAAAGTATCAAAGCGAAACAAGGGACTGTGAATTGGATATACTGTATTCGTGGAGATCTAATGCCCCCAAGAAAAAGAAAAAGAGGCACAAGAATTCTTTGGCCTAGTCTCTGTCTAAGAAGGACACTCCCAATTGCCTTTGAATGGAATTTGATTAACCACTCTCTATTGAATTGGGGTATAAAAAACTGTAACACCAAAACCTCTCCCCTCTTCTTATCCTGTTCCTGAAAGGATGGCTGATGTTGGACACATTGGAGAATTTGGCTAAGTATATTCCTTTGGGATAAAATTATGTGATTATTTTATCAGTGTTGCACAAATTGGGGTTGTGGTAGAGTTGCCCTGTATTAATTATTTGGACTGTTTTGTTGTAAAAACAGATGTGTATATATACCTGTAAATATTTATCTTATTATTAACATATATTGATTCCTAATAAACTCTTTGGAAACAATAGAGACCCTTTCATAGAGTTTATTTCACAACGTACTTGTATTGGTTTAGTGGTTTTACCATAGAATTAGATTTAGCACTGTCATGAGATGCAGGACACATGCAGGACACAGCAAGGATGGTACAACTCTATTTTATTGTAAAGCATGGAAATATACATCTGGTATGGTTGATCTCACTAACTGACTGCGATACAGACAACCGTCACTTCCTGCTCTCATCACATCTTCCCCCTTTTCAAAGGACAAAGCATACATTTTTTTTTTTAATATAACAAATAACAAGGTTTACAAACAAAGTACACAACAACAATTTTGTATAGTATACAACAAATAACAAGTTACAGAAAATATAAACAACATTAATTACATCCTGACTTGAACATCGGGGTAGACTACCCTAGTCCACATTGACCATGGGATTATTCTGCCCATACTTCCAGTCACTGTTCTAACTAAAGTTAATCCCGATATCAGGCCGGAAGTCTCACCACTCTTCCACTTGATGTAACTCTACATGAACTGTCCTCTGATACAGAAGAAGGTGATTGAGAGTCCGCTGCAGGCAAAGACATATCCCCACTGTGATCTAGCTGAGGGGAAGGCACCCATTTTAAAACAGGGGATCCCACCGGCAGTGGTACTGCGGCATCCAGTTCCAAACTCTCAGGTACAGGCTGAAGATGTTTTCGGTTACGACATGTAACTGTCCCTCCATCAGTAAGAACTACATAAGAAATTGGTTCTGGAGAGTGTCCAATTACCGTAGCAGGCGTCTTCCATTTCTTCTTATCATCCAGTTTAATTCTGACACTTTGCCCCGCATTCAGCTCCTGCAAGGGCCTCACAGAATGTCTCCTGTTGTAGAAGAATCAATAGCCCCTTTTTGCCTCTTCATCCCTCCTAAGGACTTTGTCCCAAGGAATAGAGCTAGTTGGCTGGAAGACACCCACAGAGGGTAAGGTGGTGCGAATTTGGCGTCCTAGCATCAGCTGTGCTGGGCTAAACCCTGTGGCTTGAATGGGCGTCACCCTATAGGACAAGAGGGCTAGGTATGGCTCAGATTGCTTTAAAATGAATTTTGTTGTTTGAACCGCCCTTTCAGCCATTCCGTTGGCCTGTGGGTAATGTGGACTTGACGTGGATTGTATAAAATCATATTCCCTGCTGAAAGAACTGAACTCTGTGGAAGCGAACTGCATTTCATTATCACTCACCAGCTCCACTGGTATGCCCCACCGGGCGAACAAGCTCTTAAGATGAATGATAACAGCTTGACTTGTGATTTCATTCAAAGGTGCAATTTCCAAATACCTGGAATAGTAGTCAATCACAACTAACAACTTTTTCCCGTGCAGTTCGCACAAATCAGCAGCTATTTTCTGCCACAGGCCTGCAGGCAGCAGAGTAGAAATCAAGGGCTCCCTTCTCTGAGTAGGCCGGTGTTCCCGGCAAAAGGCACATTTAGACACATGACTTGCAATGTCGGAGCTGATCCCAGGCTACCATATAGCCGTAGCTGCCCTTTCTCTGCACTTTGTAATACCTAAGTGGCCATCGTGAATCCTGTTTAACATCTCCTGCCTCATGCTGACAGGAATAACGATACGGTCCTGGAACAGCACCAACCCATCCAGCTCTGTGAGCTGCGACCTCTCTGACTGGTAAGAACTTAAAGACATCCAGGCTGCCCAACTCTTGGGCCAACCTTCTTTTATGTACTTTATAACTTCTTGAAGGTCTGTATCTAAATATGTCTCTTTCTATCTTTATTTCTTCTAGTTTCCCTGAAGAAATGGACTTAGAGTCCAGAACTGAATCTACATACACTTTCACATCCGATTCAGTTGAAGACTCTTCAGCAGTAGCCAGCGGGAGCCTGGATAGTGTATCTGCCACAACCAGTTGTTTCCCTGGCACATGCACTGCCTGAACGTTGAACCTGAGCAGCCTCATTAGAAGTCTCTGGCATCTTAAGGGTGTTTTGTCGATATCGTAGGAGTTGATTTAGCGGGACTAGTGGTTTATGGTCAGTCTCCAGACTAAATTTCTCTAAACCCACTAGGTAACGCTGAAAGCACTCACAGGCCCAAACTGCAGCCAGGCACTCTTTCTCAATTTGAGCGTATTTTGACTCAGCAGCCATCAGTGTATGGGAACAGTAGGCGATGGGCTGTAGTTTTTTTTTCATTTAACTGCAGGAGGGCAGCCCCTAACCCATAACTTCTCGCATCATCACTAACCACAGTCTTTTTGGAAGGGTCGTAGAACCCCAGCACTGGGGCAGACCCCAGCAGGGACTTGACCTGCATAAAAGATTCTTCCTGTGAAGGTCCCCAGAGCCAGGCAACATATTTCTTTAGCAACTCTGTGATAGGGTGTAGTATTGTGGATAAATCTGGAAGGAACCTGCCCACATAATTTACAAGGCCCAATATTTGTCTCAGCTCATGTACATCAGAAGGATTTTTCATCTGTTCAATAGCCAATATAATATATAATAGCCAATAGCGAATTTTCTCGGGGTCTGGCTTGATGCCATCCCCATTGATGATATGCCCAAAGTAACATAACTCATGGCATTTCTCTTCGTTTAGCTTCAGCCTGGACTCTCTGATAGTCTGCAGCACACAGCTCAATCGCTGATCATGTTCCTCCAATGTAGACCCATACACTAAGATGTTGTCCATGACGACTTTCCCAAAATGGCATTTCTCTTCGTTTAGCTTCAGCCTGGACTCTCTGATAGTCTGCAGCACACAGCTCAATCGCTGATCATGTTCCTCCAATGTAGACCCATACACTAAGATGTTGTCCATGACGACTGCCGTGCCCACGTGGTCTCTTAGGAGAGAACTCATTTCTCTTTGGAAGATTTCAGGAGCAGAGGATATCCCGAAGGGGAGTCTGCAAAAACAAAACCGATCTATAGGTGTAATGAAGGTAGTCAGTTTGCGGCACTTTGGATCTAGAGGTATCTGCCAGAAGCAGCTAGAAGCATCCAATGTAGAGAAGAACTTTGCCCCTGCCAATTTCGGAGCTATGTCTTCAAGTGTCAGCAGCACATATATCTCTCTCTTCACCGTCTCATTCAGCCTTTTCAAGTCTACGCAGATGCGTACCTTCCCGTTTTTCTTCGCAACGGGCAGAATGGGGGCACACCAGTCAGTTGTTTCAACAACCCCCATATTCTTCATACGCAGAAGCTCCTTCTCCATTTGAGGCATGAGTGGGAGCGGAATTCTGCGGGGAGTGGTAATACTGTATGGGACTGCGTCACCTTTAAGTGATATACGGACTGGGTTGCAATTTAGTAGGCACAATTCAACAAACATATCTTCTGAGATCTCATTCACTCTGGCTACTAGGCCCAAACCACAGGCTGCTTTTCTGCTTAATAAGTTGTTAACACACTGACCTCTAATCACATGCACCCACATGGTGAATTTCTTTTGCTTGTACTCGCAGCTGGCAAGAAATTTCCCAGCACAATCAATGCGGCCACCAGGACTATGGACTTTTGTTGTAACTTTCGCCAGCTGGGGCTGTCGAGGCAGTTTTATGAACGCCGCAAGAGACATTACAGTGATGTCTGCTCCTGTGTCAATCCCATTACAGTAAGGGTAACCCTCCAATCATCTTCTGAACCAGGCCGTTCAACAACAGACCCCACAAAGGACACTTCTTGACCCTCCTGGTCACTATCCACCTGCATCTCCTTAATATATTCAGTCTTACACACCACTTCAAAATGGCCCATCCTCTTACATTTTCTACATCTTTTGTCTTTAGCAGGGCATATGACACTCTGATCATGGGCACGGTTGCACCGTGTGCATCAGGCATGCTGCTCCCATCCACTTCTGGGCCTATCTGTTGCTCTAGGTCTACCGCTCACACTGTGCCTTTCACTAGCAACTCTCCTGAACTGCTGCACTTCATCCACAATACTCTCAGACCTCAGATCAACACTTTGCTTTTTCACCAGTTCACTCTGGCGGGCCATCCTAATAGCCCCATCTAATCTTAAATCAGACTCTAACTGTAGCTTCAGTGAGACTTTAGCATCTGTAATTCCAATAACTATTTTGTCTCTGATTTGCTCTTCTTTGGAACACCAAACTCACAGAATTCAGCTAGTTCATACAGGCTGCACACAAATGACTCCACAGATTCTCCCACTGAGCACGTTTGTGAAAACAAGCCCTCTCATGAATCACATTTCTTTTGGGCACAAAGTGGGCACTGAGTTTATTCATAATATTTCCAAGTCAAATTCTTCCCATTCTTGGAAAGAAAAAGTATTAAACACTGGCTCTACATCTTTCCCCATAGAGTATAGAAGAGAATGAACTTGTACTTCACCACTCTCCTTGTCCAGCTTGGAAGCAATCCTGAAGCTCTGAAACCGCTGACGCCATGTGGGCCAAGCTGCAGGCTGAGACAAGTCAAAAGACTTTGACATCGTCATCGATCAGGAAACAGAAGTGCAGGCAAGAACTTCTGACACCATGTCATGAGTTGCAGGACACATGCAGGACACATCAAGGATGGTACAACTCTATTTTATTGTAGAGCATTGAAATATACATTTGGTATGGTTGATCTCACTAACTAACTGCGACACAGACAAACAGACCTAAGCCCCGCCCACAAAATAGTGACGTCACTTCCTGCTCTCATCACAAGCACTAAATTAGAATTAGATTTAGTAAAAATTAAAAATCCATTAAACTAATTAATAACCGCACAAGCTATTAGTGAGTCGAGTGAAACATTGGTGAGAAGAATAACTTTTTCCATCCCAGAATCAAGTGAAGTGTCACAGATATCTTTTGTAAGTGATGAATCACATAGAATTGTGTGATTTGCTACATAGAAGGAGGAGCAAGACCAAAGCAAGGGGATAAACATAGATGTCAGAAGCTAGTACCAAAAGGACCAATATTCAGTACCCCCAACAGAGAGAAAAGAGAGAAGGAAGAAACCCCAGGAGAAATAAGAACAAGGGGAAAATGATTCTAGAAAAAGAAGATCAACCAAGACACCCAAACAGATTCAACAAGAAACTGTGACAAGGACTGTAGTTTACATTTCTGACCATACTCTGACTGGCACAGAAGAAAAAGTATTAGAAAATGGTGTAAGATTTGTACCTGCAAAACCTTTTAGCTTTTTCCATATAACAACAGATGTAAATTAATTGGTCAGAAAATATGTTTTAAAAAACACTTTTCAGTTCAATCAGGAAAGGGAAAGTAGTTTAAACATAAAAACTTAGGCAAAATTGATTATAGAGATTTATGTGATTTGAATTTGGCACTTGATTGATTTAATGGCCAACAAATTGACCCTAAAAGGAGAAGGGATAAACCTGATAATTAGCGAATGTTTCTAAAAATTCAAAATTTTAAATGAATTTTGATACATTCGTTTGTTTGAATCGAATTTCGAATGTTTATATAACATTTTAACATTCTGTTTTTGAATTTTTATTTTCAAATTTTTCAATGAAATTCAAAAATATTTGTTTGAATAATAGAATGTTTAGCTATGTATTCATTCAACTTCGAAATGTAATATTCGAATTCGAATGTGACATTTGAATTCGAATGTCACATTCGAATTCAAAATAGTATTTCCAGTCTACAACTGTGTTTAATGAATTTAATATTCGAATTTGAATGCTATTCGAATTGGAATGTCACTTTGGAATTCGAAATAGTATTTCTAGTCTAATACTGTGTTTTTTAAATGTAATATTCGAATTTGAATGTGACATTCAAATTTGAATATGACATTCGAATTCGAATGTAACATTCAAATTTGAAATAGTATTTCTAGTCTACAACTGTGTTTAATAATTGTAATATTCGAATTTGAATGCTACATTCGAATTCAAATGTATGTGTTTGTAAATTTTGTCCTGTTTTTTACAAGTTTTATATCATTGTTTTATTTAAATGAATTTTATTCATGGACAGCGCTGCGGAATATGTTGGCACTTCATAAATAAAGTATAATAATAATAATTCCAAATAGTATTTCTAGTCTACAACTGTGTTTAATAAATGTAATATTCGAATTCAAAAGCTACATTTTAATTTGAATGTAACATTCAAATTCTAAATAGTATTTCTAGTCTAATACTGTGTTTTATAAATGTAATATTCAATTTTAATGTGACATTTGAATTTGAAAGTGACATTCAAATTCGAAATAGTATTTTTAGTCTAATACTGTTTTATAAATGTAATATTTGAATTTGAATGTGACCTTCGAATTCGAATGTGACATAGTATTTCTAGTCTACAACTGTGTTTTATAAATGTAATATTCAAATTCGAATGTGACATTCGACTTTGAAAATGACATTCGAAAACTGTAAATAACATTCGATAATAGAATTTTTAATAATATTTGTACTTATCAGCATTCTATTATGTAAATCGAATTTCTACAATTCGAATTTGAATTCTAACATTCGAATTTGAATATAAACACATTCGCCCATCCCTACTGATAATAAATTTATAAAAGAAAAAGTTATTTATATCCAATACATGCCAGAAACAGTTTCCATATTCAAGTAGAGCAAGGTTTCATTAATCTTGCAAAGAAAAATGAGAATAAGAAAAAATATAAGGTGCTAGATTACAAGTGGAGCACTAATTAATTGCACGCCCCCAAATAGTAAAACTTGCCCATTTCCCGGCAAGCAATAAATAACCAGTCATTACATCAGATCTCTGGTTAATTTTCTAAAAGTGCTCCAAATACCCCCAAAATAGAGGGTCTTTTAGTTTTTTTATGAAAAAAGTAGCATTTTTTTTTTCATAAAAAACAACTGCACTAGGCAGTTTTTAGTTGTTAAATGTGGCACTGAGGGGTGTTAGAAATAAAAACGGCACTAAAAAGGGCTTTTGCATTGAGATCTATAAGAACTGTGTGTTCCCTGAAAATATTTATGTATATTATTATAAACATTTATATATATATATATATATATATATATATATATATATATATATATATATATATATATATATGTTAATATGTGTATATTAACACATAAATATATATGTACTGTATGTAAGTATATATATATATTTATATATATATTTAAAATTGTTGCCCATCGCTGCGCTACTTACCCCTTTAGCTATGCTTAAGTACTGTCCCATGTATGACGGCGTCAGAACAAGGATCACACTGGAGCATATGGAAATGGAAGTGGTCGTGAGCGCAATGCTTCCATGCAATATGAATGCAATGTTGCTTTCGCATTGCACCTAACTTGTAATACCAGTGCACATTTGTGTGCACTGGTATTACAAAGTGGAGCTCAAATATCGATTTAGCAAAAGCAATATTTTGCGTCTCTCACTTGTAATCTGGCCCAAAATCAGGAGAAATTTATCCCAACAAGTGAAGGTAACCTTCAATAATTTGTGTAAGATTTAGAATTTGACTATAACTACAGCTGATAAAAGGCTAGATTATGAGTGACACGCTAACTGTAGCACAAGAGCGATATAAGGCAACGGAAATAGCACTCACGTTATGAGTTGAAAGTAAATGCGTTTGCTTGAGCGCACTTTAATTTTACGCATTTCGGGTTAGCGCATGAAAAAAGTTGCACAAAACACATCAAAAATACATTTAAAAGTACACTCATAATAACACTTTCTGATAAAAATTATTTTAAAAAAAATGTCATTAAAAAGTTATAAGGGCTCAAAGATATGAGGTTTCAGGTATTAAAAAAAAACATGCAAAGGGCTTTAACATAGAGATTCAGGCATACACATGTCTAAATATATTAAATATAAATATAAAAAAAATCAATACAAATGATTTAAAATTATTATACATACTTTAAAATATTCTAAATAATACATAGAATATATATATTTATATAATAATGATTAAACATTATGCAAAAGAAAATCTGATTAAAGGGACATGAAACCCAAATTTTGACTTTCTAGATAGGCTCAGTAGCTACTGATTGGTTGCTGCACATAGATGCCTCGTGTGATTGGCTCACCCATGTGCATCGCTATTTCTTCAACAAAGGATATTTAAAGAATGAAGCAAATTAGATAATAGAAGTAAATTGGAATGTTGTTTAAATTTGTATTCTCTACCTGAATTATGGAGTTATAAAAAGTAGTTGAGAGGAGCGCTAGACTCAGCCCACTTAGCCAACCTCTGGTACTGCCTCCTTCCTAGGTAGTTAAAAATAAAAGATTCTAAATGTGTGTAGTGTAGGTGGCGCTAAAAATACACTAAGTATACCTAGCAGTGGGTTGATAAACCAACGATACAATGTTTCAGCAAAATATCTATCTTAGGACAGTTTCATATAAATCTTCATATCAACTCTCATATAAACTTTCTGATTCAATAATTGGAGGTAACAAGTGCCTGGATTAGAAATATGTACAATTTTTATTCTCAAGTAAATGATATAAAAAAGGTAAAAACACAATATAAAAAACGCAATATAAATAATCAAAGTAATCTCTCATACGATTGGCCCACACTCTTCATTCACAACCGCTTCTAAATTAAATCGCTATTACAAAGGATGTTGGCGATTCTAGAACAATATACTGCTACAAATGAAAATATTGCTAAAATGAAAATGATAGTAAACCCTCAAGGTAAATGGTAAAAGAGATACACTTCTAAGATCAATATGCAAACATAAAATGGTATTCGTATGACTATCTGGCTGGGGTTCTATTTCCCATTACAAGCCTCTGTGTATAGGGGACTTTCTTCTATTGCCGTAACAATCAGGCGTTTTGACTGCCTGTTTCCACTCGGCTAACAACCCGTGGTTTGGAATAGTCCTTGTATTGTGCATTGTTACAGAGGGAAATCCTGCTTATAATCCTGTAAGAAGGGGGAGTTCCCTAGGTAAAATCTGCAGTCTTATGCAAATAGGGGCAGATCCCCACTCGAAACAACAGTCTTTTGATGATTTCAAACAATAACACCGGAGTCTGTATTAAATGAAAGAATCCCACAGACAATCTTGATCCGGTTGGATGGTATGAATAACACTTTAGCGGGGAGTTACTGACAACATAGATACTCTCACCTGCTGGTCTTTGTCTGGGTATATCAGCTCTTGTATATATTGATAGTTTGGTTAAGTTGCGGACCTTCTTGTCCCTGTGGGTAACTTTCTTCACTTGCGCAAGCCTTATCTGAGTTACCTTTTCGCCGCAACCTCTCAGTGACACTCTGCTCTTTAAGTACTTTGTACGCAGAGTGGGTTACTGCTGTATATCCTCTTTATCTTTCACCTTTCTACGCGTTTCACCCCTAAGGTGTGGGGCTTTTTCAAGATGCAGTGTGAGAGTAAAAGTATGCCTTTAATTTCCCCTAGTTGTCTTTGATTCGCTGATAACTTTTCACTTCCTCTGGTCATTCTGGAAGTCAAATTTTCCTCAAAAGGTGGGATCCTCATGTCTGTAAAGGTAAGTCGTTCTTTTATCGTTTTCTTACTTGTCACCCCATTTTGCTCAGATAGGTCATATACCTTTGATCTCTATAAAAATCTTTAAACACCTTACGTTTTCATAAAAGGAAAACCATTCAATCTCAACATTTATGCTTAAAACGCCAAACAGAGTTTATAATGGAATCATAAAAATTATACATAATTCCCTTTGGGGATCGAACCTGGGTTCCTAATAAAAAATATATAAAAAATATATAAAAAATAAATAAAAAATAAAAATAAAAATACAAATTAGGTCGACTTCTTTCCTTTCACTTGGGGGATTTGAACTCTGGTATCTTGGATTGGAGGACTGCGGACCTAACCACTAAGCTATAGATCTACCCTATAGTAATATTGGAATATAAATAGATCTAATGAAATTCTTCCTATATTCTCAGTTAGATTTTAGATTTGATATACTGTGAAATGGGATCCTCTGATTGGCAAATATGTATTAATCTATGTGACTATGTATAATATCTCTAGGTTACTTAACTTAATAAAGAGATTAAAGTTAGTAACATTTTTAATATTTGGGAACATAATAATGTATTCTAATAATTTGTTTTATTAATATATTACTCTGATCATGATAAAAACGGATTGATATCAAGTTCAGAGTTTAAACCGTTTGGGTATAGTGTGTTTAAATTGTAAATCATTTCCGCCTCCTTTTTCAGGAGTACAGTTTCCAAATTTCCCCCTCTCCAATTTCCTTTTATTTTACATAGGCCCCAGAACTTAAGGTCTTTAGTGCTGTTTCTATGTACCTCTCTAAAGTGCTGGTATAAATGCGTCTCCAGCATGCCTTTTTCGATGTGCCAGAGGTGCTCACGGATTCTATCCCTTAACATTCTTGATGTTTCTCCGATATATATCAGGCCACATGAGCACTGTAACATATATATCACACCCCTACTATTACATCTTAGGACATCTTTAATTTTATATTGAATATTTAATCCTGGAATACTGATGTATTTCTTTTTTGTGCTATGCTTGCATGATTTACATGAGATACACGGATAGAATCCGTTTAATTCTTTACCACATAGATCTCTATCTTTCCCTTTTTGGCACATTTTTCCTTTTTTGAATTCGCTTGGGGCCAACATAGATTTGAGGTTTTTTGTTTTTTTAAAAACCATTCTAGGGAAAGGAGGTAATTTATCTCCCACTATAGGGTCGCTTTTGACAATATGCCAATGCTTCCTCAGTATTTTCCTTATCTTATTATGGTCATCATTAAATTCGGTTACGAATGGTACATCATATTCATCTCTAATCGAGTTGGTTTTGGTTTTATAACTCAGTAGTGTGTCCCTATTAGTTTCCCTAGCTCTTATAACTGCATTATTTATAATTTCCTCTTTGTAGCCCCTTTCAACAAATTTTTCTTCTAGTAATTTGATTTGTTCTTCAAAATCACCCATTTCAGTGCAATTTTTCCTGATTCTCAGGCACTGTCCTACCGGAATATTATTTTTCCATTTAGAAAAGTGGCAACTGGATGCATGGATGTAGTTATTAGAATCAGTAGGTTTGAAATGGGTCTTAGTTATTAATTTATTATTTTCTACTCTAATATCCAGATCTAAAAATGTTATGGTATCCTTGCTTATTTGATAAGTAAAAGATAATCCTTTATCATTATTATTCATTATTCCAAACATCTTAGTCAAATCTTCTTCGCTCCCTTTCCATAGGATAATAATATCATCGATATATCTTTTAAAGAGCACGAGATTCGCACCGAGCTCCGCAAACTGGAGAAATCTGTTTTTAGATAATAGAAGTAAATTGGAATGTTGTTTAAATTTGTATTCTCTACCTGAATTATGAAAGACATTTTTTAGGTTTAGTATCCCTTTAAAGTTGAATGAAACAGCAGCAACTATAAAAAGTAAAACCCACCTCAATCTAATTAGGTTTTAAATAAGATGAGGCGTAGTTTTGTTCCAGAGCATAACTGAATGTATAGGGATCTGCTGACATTAAACAATGTGAATAAGACGATTCCAAGATCACCTGCAAGCAAATTAAAAACAAATCACATGTTGCAATTTTATTTTGAATCCTTAAGAATGGCAACAGTATCTATTGTATTCATGGTGAAATGAAATCCTGTGAATAGAATATGACAACATAGCAACAACACAGTGTATAGTATAAAACTTTTGCAGCACTTTTTTTAGTAAATTGAAGAATCATGTATTAATGTATTATGTTTTTAATGTCAAATGTGTACTTTTTTAAAGAGTTTGTTTAATGATTTTGGGAGAAAATTATATCATTCTTCAGCTATGACTATGTATGGGAAATAAAAATATAGTGATATGGGTTCACATGATGTTTGATTGGCTAGTCTGTGTAACACATTGTTACTTTCAATGAGTTTTGAATTACAAACATTTGTCTCTAAAGAAGCACTGGCTAGTCTGGTGGTAAACGCGTCAGATCGGTTGATGTATTTTGTCACCTAAGGAAAAGGTATTTTAGCGTAGGCTCTTGGATCTGTAGCACTAATGCACCTATTAGTGAAGCCCTGAACTCTATGAAGAAGATGCGGATTAGAGCAGCTCTCAAGCATCCTAATTTAAAGAATTATGAATATTAATGAATTTCATTAATACAAATGTATTATTCTTTACATTAGTCAGTGCATTCATTTGGATATTTGTTTCTTTAAAAAAAATGGAATGTGCCATTTTTTTTCATGAACGCGGAATCTCTAGCAACTACTATATTGAATACCCCCCCAAAAAAAACTTTTAAGTCATGATTTCAAATTTATTTACAGCAGTAGCCTAATGGAGCAGTAATTCAACAATTATGGTTATTATGTGAAGTAGGTTTATTACATGGGCAGATAATTAATATCTTTGATAAGCATTTGGAAAGTTAGAATAAAAAAAATATATATTTTTCTACCAGCAAATATCAACTGGACTGCATTGACATTATTTACTTTTAATACTGCGTGTCACATCTCGGCCTGTCTTTCAGGAGATTTGGCAGCCAGGCACACCTCTATAATCATCTTCACAACTCCAGTAGTGCTTGAGAGAAAGCACATAACCCACAGGGGAAACCAAAGCAACAGATATCAGCTGGGGTACCCAGAGGATATTAAAGTTCAGGAACCAGGAGTCTTAGATGTGATGTGGGTATGGCAATGCACATAAAATATTAGGCCTAATGCTGGCTTTTCGCTGACACAGGGGTGTAGTGCCAAAGGTCTCATTAGAGAGGTGTATGCAGTTATGTAGCTCATAGCAGGAGTGCAGGGCCAGAGTCTAATATGAGTTTTAATGTGGGTATATGGCTTACAGTGGAGCTGCTGGCCTCTATTTATCAAAGTCTGGTGGACCTGATCCAACAGTGCGGATCAGGTCCGCCAGACCTCGCTGAATACGGAGAGCAATACGCTCTCCGTATTCAGCATTGCACCAGCAGCTCACAAGAGCTGCTGGTGCAACGCCGCCCCCTGCAGAATCGCAGCCAATCGGCGGCCAGCAGGGAGGTGTCAATCAACCCGATCATACTCGATCGGGTTGAATGCGGCGATGTCTTTCCGCCTGCTCAGAGCAGGTGGACAGGTTATGGAGCAGCGGTCTTTAGACCGCTGCTTCATAACTGGTGTTTCTGGCGAGCCTGCAGGCTTGCCAGAAACACGGGGCCTCAAGCTCTATCCGGAGCTTGATAGATAGGCCCCGCAGTGTCAAAGCCTGATCTGATGTGGGTATGTGGCTGCAAGGCTATGGTTCTCATCTGATGTTCATTCTTTATGTGTTAATTATTCTCTTTGTTGTTGTTATTATTATTATTATTCATGAGTATTCACTATTTGATTTGATTAAAAAATGTGTCTAACACACCTAGTCACTTTTTAGTATTACTATGGCACTGTGTTCACAAAAATATGCCAGACTGTAGCCTTTGTTTAGACAATGCTTAAGACAGTGATGCTGAAATAAAAAAGAACTAAATATAAGCCCTTGGGTGCAATGCATTATTATGAAAAATGTTGCAATCTCTGGGGCAGTTAAAAGATAACTTATGCTAGACAATTGTTACATGTTTTCCTAAAACCTATGTGAAAATATATTTATTTTTCATTTGGAACAACTGGCCCCTCCAGTGGAAGCTGCGCTAAATTGCAACAAATATGTATTTTACTTCATTTAAATGTCAGGTGCTACAAAGTAGATAAATACAGAAAGTGCATCATACATTATATACATTGTATGGCAGCTCATATATCAGGGGCTACTTGTGCTTAATGTAATTCAACCATTTGTTATTTAAGATATCATAATATGTTCCATAAAATAACTGAAGTTCACAGGAGCTTTTATTCTACAGATAACATGGGTAATAACAAAAATGAGACAACAATTTATTGAATAAAAATACTTTGACTCTGATTTTGTGGCAGAAATGTTTTAAGGTAAGTGTGTGTGTGTGAAGCGCTAAGGCTTAACCCACCTGGCCAATCTACGTGTAACTGTCTCCTTCCCTGACAGTAAAATAGTACAAATAGTTAAAAATAAAAATATGTAGATGGCGCTATAAGCTATGGGAAAGATTGGATAAATTAATACTTGTATCTTAAGTTAGTTTTTAATAATCTTTAAAATTAATTTTCAACAGTCGCTTAAAAATGGGAATTCAAAACAATTTATTAAGATTCTAAAAATTAATACAAACACAACTAAAGAGAATTCTATAAAATCCAATACAATTACATCACACCTCATTCATAACTCACAATCATCCGAATATTTAATAAAACAATTCATAGATTTATACAAAGACCCTTTAGAGCAGATGAATAAATAAATTTGATAAAAAATTGATAAAAAATTCGATAAAAAGTCTTTTGAGGCAAGTCCGTCTCCAAATGGAGTTAAGAGTAAAAAGGGACGTATCTTAATTAGATCTCCTTTTTTAAAAAGTTACTTTTTAACTTGATTTACACACAAGTGGTGTCCTTTATATTAATACTTAGTTCACCAAAAAATCCTTTCTTAGAGGAGGTTTCCACAGTCAATTATTTGTTGCAATTATGTTGGATACAAATCAGACAAATGGTGTTTTGATCGTATATATATAAATAATTAGACATATGGGCACATTTAATTTCTTATGGCTTGTAATTTCGCTGAGTAGTTATAGTCTTACCGCCTTGGTGTAGCACTTGTCTCCAGGTACAAAGCTCTCACCTGCAGCCCAGTCTGCAGAAATGTTTGGCAGATTAAAGTGCTAAGTGTTCATCGCTATTAAAAAATAAATGGTGAAACCTCACAGAAATTAAAGGGACAGCAAAGCAAAAATTAAACGTTTTTGATTCAAATAGATTATACAATTTTAATCAATTTTCCCAATAACTTCTATTACCAAATTAGATTTTTCTCTTAGTAATCTTAGTTGAAGAGTAAACTTGGGTAGACTCAGGAGCAGCTGTGCACAGGGAGTGAGAAGAACACATCTGGTGAGCCAATAACAAGAGGCATTTATGTGTAGTCCCAAATCACCAATTAGCACCCAGTAGTGCTGCTGCTCCTGAGCTTACCTATAGCTCAACTAAGGATGCCAAAGAAAAAGCAAATTTGGTAATAGACGTAAGATGGGAATTGATTCAAATTGCATGTTCTATCTGGATCATGACCATTTCATTTTGACTTTCGTGTCCCTTTAAAGCCAGTTCTATGATCTTCATTGACAATAAAGATACAAGTCATACTTTAATTAAATAGGTAATTTCCTATGACAGGAGTGGCATACCTATGGCATGAGTAGCCAAAGTGCTGCCACTTCACCTCTGGACTAGCACTTCACTGCTTGGTTTCATTGGCTACAATTGTAGTGCTTAATAAATAATCGCCTAGATTACAAGTTTTGCGCTATAGAGGGTATTTAACGAATACAACAAAAGTTGCGTTATTTCACCTTCCATAGCGCTGCCATTACAAGTTTTCAAAAAGCCGGCTTGTGCCTGCGATATGGTTGCGTTGAGATCCATACTGCACAAAATACAAGCGCTGCTTTGACGTGCTCGTGCACACTTTCACCATAGACATCAATGGGGAGAAAGTGTTAGAAAAAAACCTAACATCTGCGATCGCGGAGTGAAAAGCTCCGTAACGCAACCACATTGATGTCTATGGGGAAAAAAAGTTATGTTTAAACCCACATCTAAACACCCCTAATCTGCTGCCCCCGACATCGCCGACACCTAAATAAAGTTATTAACCCCTAATCTGCTGCTCCCTATATCGCTGCCACTGAAATAAATCTATTAACCCCTAATCTGCCGCTCCCGATATCTCTGCCACTATACTAAAGTTATTAACCCTTATTCCCCAGCACCCCAACATTGCCCCCACTATAATAAAGATATTAACCCCTATTTCCGTCGCTCCCCGACATCGCCGCCACTATATAAAGCTATTAATCCCTAAACCTCTGGCCTCCCACATCACTACCACTAAATAAACCTATTAACCCCTAAACCGCCAGCCCCCCACATCGCAACAACCTAAATTAAACTATTAACACCTAACCCTAACCGTAACCCTAACACCCCCTAACTTTAACATAATTAAAATAGAGCTCAATTAAAGTTACAATTATTAACTAAATAATACCTAATAGTTATATTGTAGCTAGCTTAGGTTTTATTTTTATTTCACAGGTAAGTTTGTATTTATTTTAACTATGTAGACTACTAACTACCTAGCTAAAATAAATACAAACTTACCTATGAAATAAAACCTAAGCTACCTTACACTTAAACCTAACATTACAAAAATTAAAAAACACTAAAATTACAAAAAATAACAAACAAAATTATCCAAAACAATAAAAATGATTCCTATTCTAATACCCTGTTTAAAAAAAAAAAACACCCAAAAATAACCCTAATCTATAATAAAGTACCAAAGGCCCTTAATAGTTTAATTTAGGTTGTTGCGATTTTAATGGGCTGGCGGTTTAGGGATTAATAGGTTTATTTAGTGGTAGTAATGTGGGAGGCCTGAGGTTTAGGGGTTAATAGCTTTATTGAATGGCGGCGATGTTGGGAAGTGGCGGAATAGGGATTAATATCTTTATTATAGTGTTGGCGATGTTGGGGTGCAGGGGAATAGAGGTCAATAACTTTAGTATAGTGGCGACGATGTCAGGGAGCGGCAGAATAGGGGTTAAGAAATTTTATTAGTGGTGGCGATGTCGGCAGCAGCAGATTAGGGGTTAATAACTTTAATATAGTGTTTTGCGATGTGGGAGGGCCTCGGTTTAGGGGTTAATAGGTAGTTTATGGGTGTTAGTGTACTTTGTAAAACTTTAGTTATGAGTTTTATGTAACAGTTTTGCTGTGTAAAACTCATAACTACTGCTCTCAGATGGTGGTACGGATCATGCTGGTATAGGGTGTAACGCAAGCTTTTTAGCCTCACCGCAAAACTTGTAATGGAAGCGCTATGGAAGTCCCATGAAAAAACATCATTTTTTTGAGTGCGGAATTGACGTTGCATTACAGGCTAAAAGGCTTGTGGTACAGCTATACCGACAAGACTTGTAATGATTGTGTTGCTGTTTTAACAAGATTTAATCATTGATATATGTTATAGATTTAAAAATATATATAGTTATATTTTAGAAACATTTTATATGGCTTGTGCTAACATCTCTCTCCTAGGAAGTCTTAACAAAGTTAGAAAGGACAATAAAAGACTATCGGCTAGATTATGATTTTTGCGTTAAGAGCTGCTTGGTGATAACCTGCAAGTTATTGTCACCGCTCACCTCCCTGCATCGCTGGTATTACAGGTTTGCAAAAACCCGGCGTTAGCAGGCAAGAAGTGAGTGTAAAGCAAAATTGAGCTCCATACTGCACTCCAATACCAGCGCTGCTGAAAACTGCGGTGAGCTGTTTTTACGTGCTCGTGCACGATTTCCCCATAGACATCAATGGGGAGAGCCGGCTGAAAAAAAGTCTAACACCTGCAAAAAAGCAGCGTAAAGCTCCGTAACGCAGCCCCATTGATTCCTATGGGGAAACAAAAGTTAGCCTAGTAACACACTAGTCTAAACACCCCAAATCTTTTTAACCCCTAATCTGCCGCCCCTGACATCACCGACACCTAGATAGGATTGAGCTCACATTCTATTGGCTGATTGGAACAGCCAATAGAATGGGAGTTCAATCCTATTGGCTGATTGGATCAGCCAATAGGATTGAAGCTCAATCCTATTGGCTGATTGCAACAGCCAATAGGATGTTTTCAACCTTAATTTCGATTGGCTAATCAGCCAATCGGAATCTAAGGGACGCCATCTTGGATGACGTCATTTAAAGGGAAACCTCATTCGGAAGAAGACGTCCATTGAAGAGGATGCTCTGCGCCGGATGTCTTGAAGATGGAGCCGCTCCGCGCCGGATGGATGAAGATAGAAGATGCCATCTGGATGAAGACTTCTGCCCAGTTGGATGAAGACTTCTGCCCGGATGGATGAAGACTTCTGCCGCTTCGTTGAGGACTTCTGCTGGCTTCGTTAAGGATGGATGTCGGGTCTTCAAAAACTGTAAGTGGATCTTTGGGGGTTAGTGTTAGGCTTTTTTAAGGGTTTATTGGGTGGGTTTTATTTTTAGATTAGGGTTTTGAGTGTAAAAAGAGCTAAATGCCCTTTTAAGGGCAATGCCCATACAAATGCCCTTTTCAGGGCAATGGGGAGCTTAGGTTTTTTAGTTAGGATTTTATTTGGGGGGTTGGTTGTGTGGGTGGTGGGTTTTACTGTTGGGGGTTGTTATTTGTATTTTTTTTGCAGGTAAAAGAGCTGATTTCTTTGGGGCAATGCCCCGCAAAAGGCCCTTTTAAGGGTTATTGGTATTACTATTTAGTAACTATTCTACCTAGTTAAAATAAATACACTTGCCTGTGAAATAAAAATAAAACCTAAGCTAGATACAATGTAACTATTAGTTATATTGTAGCTAATTTAGGGTTTATTTTACAGGTAAGTATTTAGTTTTAAAAAGGAATTAATTCGTTATTAATAGTAGGTTTTATTTAGATTTATTTTAATTACATTAAAGTTAGTGGGTGTTAGGGTTAGGTTTAGGGGTTAATAACTTTAGTATAGTGGCGGCGACGATGGGGGCAGAAGATTAGGGGTTAATAAATGTAGGTAGGTGGCGGCTATGTTAGGGGTGGCAGATTAGGGGTTAATATTTAACTAGTGTTTGTGATGCGGGAGTGTGGTGGTTTAGGAGTTAATATGTTTATTATAGTGGCGGCGATGTACGGAGTGGCAGATTAGGGGTTAATAAATTTATTTTAGCTTTTGCAATGTGGGAGGGCCTCGGTTTAGGGGTTAATAGGTAGTTTATGGGTGTTAGTGTACTTTTTAGCACTTTAGTTATGAGTTTTATGTTACAGCTTTGTAGCGTAAAACTCATAACTACTGACTTTCAGTTTACGGTATCGATCTTGGTGGTATAGGGTGTACTGCTCCCAGGCAGACTCATAATACCGGCGCTATGGAAGTCCCATTGAAAAAGGACTTTTTGAAAGCTGCGGTAGTTACGTTGCATTACGGCCAAAAAAGTTTGCGGTGCCCCTAAACATGCAAGACTCGTAATACCAGCAGTAGTGAAAAAGAGCATTAACGCTGCTTTTTCACTCATACTGCAAAACTTGTAATCTAGCCATATAAGTATTATCCACCTTACAACTATCTGAAGACTGTGATTTATTTAATTTGAGCATACTGAATGTGCCATCGGATATTATAGTGACCATATGAAACCACAGAATCATTTCATACTAGAAATGTAAACTTATTTGCAAAGATGCCTCTTTGACAAATAAAGTCACAGGGACAATCAAAAGGGTGTGAAGCAGACAGAAGACTTTTATGTCAGTCAGATGGGCAGTAATAAAGAAAGTTAAAAGAGCAGTGAGGAGCAGTTGTAGAGGAGAAAATAGTGAAGTTAAGAGAGCATGTGAATTAAAAAGGTAATCATAGCGACAAATCAAAGTGAATAAAAATCACAATAAAAGTGATACGTGAGAGTGAGGCACAGGAAAAGCTGGTTATATGTTGCACTAAGTAAAAATGTATGAAAGATCAGTCACATTACAGAAGAGGGAGATACAGTCAGGAACATTAAAAAAAACATAAAAATAAAACTGCCTACAAAATAACATTCAACAAATATAAAAATAAAAAAAAACGCTTCTTGAAAAATGGGAAAAAATTGTGGGCGAGATTACATATGCGGCATAAGTTTATGTGCAACTGCTGAAACCCCCGTTGCCTGCAAGTTCACCTCGCACATTGGGTGAATCACATAAACAGCTCCGGCAGATGCTATACTGCCGTAAGTCGGATTAACTGGCGAGGTTCTGAAATGTGCACAAATACACATTTCTAGAGTTGCCAGTGACTTACATCAGTTTATGATCTGCCGGCACATCCCAACTAATAAAAAAGTATTAACCCCTAATACTCTAACCCCCACAAAGCAAAGTACCTAATTACCTATTAACCTTTAATCCGCAAAACCCCCACAATGCAAAGTATCTAATAAAACTGTTAACCTCTAAACCGCCATCCACCCACAAAGCAAGTTATCTAATAAAACTATTAACCACAACATCACAAACTACCTAATGCAACTATTAACCCCTAAACCGCCAAACCCAAACAACTAATTAACCTATTAACTCCAAAACCGCCAACCCCTCACATTGCAAAGTATTAAACTAATAACTAAGCTCCCTAAACTAACCTGATTTGAACAGCCAACAGGATGTAAGCAGCTCTCATCCTATTGACTGATTTGAATTTTTCAGCCTATAGGAATGCAAGGGTACCTCAATTTGAAAGGGGTATCTTGCATTTAATCATCAGTGTGCAGCGGACGATCGCATAAAGAGGACCGCCACCGCCAACAAGGACCACCGCTCCGGATATGCGCATCAGAAGACTGCTCTGTACCTCCTGCAAGAAGAAAGAACATAGATGAAGATGGATCCAGCTGAAGACTTTTTGCCACCTGGAAAAAGATGGATCGCTGGACTTCAGTAATGGTGAGTACCTATTTTGGGGTTAGTGTTAGTATTTGGGGGGGGGTTGTGTCGGGGTTTTTTTTAGATTAGGACTTTTTTTATTTTAAGGCAGTAAAAGAATTGACAATGGGCAGATTAGTTTTTTTAGTTAGGTGTTTTTTTTATTTTGGGGGGTAGGGTGGGTGGACTGGTTGTAATTTTAGGGGGGCTATTTTTTTTTTAAAAGAGTTGGTATCTTTAGGGCAATGCAAACAAAATATGGTGGCAGCACTACTTCTTTATTGAAGTCAAGACACAACCAAATGCAATAAAAGCAGCAACGTTTCGGGTGTGTAACCCTTATTCATGCTAACATGCAACTGATATTTTCTCCTATTTATACCCTACAGCCACCAGAGGGCGCTCTAGAGTAAAAAATTATTAACTCTTAACAATCCTTCTTACAAGTAATTTCTATTAAAGTAGTCATACAAATCAGTTAAAAACAACAACTAATCTACTAGAATATGGAGGTAAATATTATAACAAATTACAAGTAAAAATCTATATAAGACAATGAATGGTATAGAAGAGAACAGGATAGGGATTTTGGTAATACGAGCCATCTCTATAATAAGGGTCACCATTGTAAACCTTCTAATTCAGCATATTGTAATACAAAACCTCAATATAGAGTAGAAAAACCACAGGTTTTTCAAGTAGACAAAAAACAAGATTATTACAGATAACATCAAAGACAAATACCGATCAGATTAAAACAAATGGAAACAAATTATGTAAAAGAAGGATTTTATACTCCTCCACCAAGAAAAAGAACATACGCCAACGTGGCAGCAGAGGGAGAGCAAAATCTACCAAAAAGGAGAAACTTAAAAGAATGAAAGATGGTATATTTAACCTTTCCAGTCACGTTTTGACTAATGAAGAGATTTGTGTTCCAAATAGAGGGCTATCTTTTTGTCCCTCAAATGAACATAATATCTTTGAATTATTTGTTGACCTTAATAAATTTATCAGAAAGTTGTCATTACAACAATATTTTTGTGATAAAAAACTTAAACAAGACAAACAAATATCAATAGTCACTAATGATATGTCTAAAAGACCTTCTACAGATATTATTTATTATGAACCAGAAGATCTATGTGATACTTTGTTTGATGATTTTGTTCATTCTAATCTAATGTTGAAATCCAATTTTAATCCACCCATTACCAATCATAATATTCAACTTTTCCAGGACTTAGTCTTAGAGGAATTTAGCTCTATGAATAATCAAAATAAAAACAAGGTCTCTAATCTGAATATTTATGAATTAAAAGCCTTATCTAATTTAGCGAAGAATCACTCTCTAGTGATCAGACAGGCCGACAAGGGAGGTGGAATAGTATTGCAAGACTGGGGTGACTATGTTGGGGAAGCTAATCGTATTTTACTTAATCCTGAGTACTATAAGAGACTTTCATTCAATCCCACTAGGGAATATATGATTAGCTTGGTCAAACTCATTGATGATGGATACTATAAAGGGATCCTCACCAAGAAAGAAAAATAATTTTTGAGCCCTAGTACCCCCAGTCTTGCATACTATTACCACCTCCCTAAAATTCATAAATGTAAAACTAATCCTCCCGGTCACCGGATTATTTCGGGGATCGGAAATCTCACGTGCAACTTATCTGAGTATATAGATTCGTTCCTAAAAAAAGAAGTGAAATGCTTACCTTCCTATATAAAAGATACACCTGATTTAATCAACAAATTATCGAAATTAAATAATCTAGATACAAAAAATTTACTTTGGATGACGTGTGATGTATCGGCACTTTATTCAAACATAGCGCACGATCTGGGGATAAAATCTATTGATAACTTTTTATCTAGGGATATCTATTTGCCGGAACAGCAGAAAACTTTCCTTTTGGATGCTATTTCCTTTGTCTTAAAGCACAACTATTTTGTGTTTCAGGAGCAGTTTTTTCTGCAAGTAAAGGGCACGGCCATGGGGACCATGTTCGCCCCTAGCTTTGCTAACCTCTTTATGGGGATCTTTGAAGAGAGGTATATATATAATTCCCCAGCGGGGGCGAACATGGTCCTCTATGGCTGGTATATAGATGATCTGCTCTTTATATGGAATGGAGCGGAGTCTGAGGCTAAGGAATTTGTAGAATCCCTGAATGCCAATGATATGGGTTTGACATTCACTTCTAATATCTCTAGGGAACAAATTGAATTTTTGAACCTTATATTATATTGGGATCCAAAAGGGTCTATCTTAACTAAAACTTTTTTTAAAACTGTGGATACTAACAGTTATTTGAACTATAAAAGCAATCATTATAAACCGTGGAAAGAGAACATTCCATTTAATCAATTCTGCAGAATACGCATAAATTGTACTGAGATTTCTGTTTTTGATGAACAATCACAAATATTAAAAGATAGGTTCCTTGCAAGAGATTATCCATTGAAACTTATAGAAGCTAGCTATCAAAAAGCAAGAAATAAAGAAAGATCGGATTTTTTTAATCCAAAGAAACAGGATAAATATGAATACAAATATAATTCTGAAGAGGAAAAGTTACCATATAAGTCCGAAATGAACAATAATCCCCGTTTTATTACTAGATATAACAGTAATTACAATTTAATTAAAAATATTCTACAAAAATATTGGTTCATTCTAATAAGTGATCCAGTTTTGAAACAAATACTAGATGACACCCCTATTTGTACTTTTAGGAGAGCACAGACCCTTAAAAATAAATTAGCACCGAGTAAGATCCTAATGAAAAAGCCTATTAATAAGGCGGTTAATAAGTATAGTACTAATTCCTTCTTAAAGATAAAGAAAGGTTTTTTTAAATGTAGGAAAATTAATTGTGGTCTCTGTAGCTACACGGTGGGTAATGTCACTGAATTTAAGTACTATGTCACCAATGAAATTTTTAATGTTTCTTCACATTTCACGTGTGACTCAACATTTGTGGTATATTTACTACAATGTAAATGTGGGGTTCAGTACATTGGGAGAACCTCAAGACCCATCAAGAAGAGATGGGGGGAACACATTAGAAATGTGAAGAAAAAATTGGTGAATCTTAGTGTTCCTCGCCATAAGGAAAAATTTCACCCGGGGGAAATGGATACATATAGTATTCTCCCTACAGAATATGTAGCTCCCAAATGGGGTAGAAATAGATTCATACATTTGCGACAAAGAGAGACCTATTGGATATGGAAATTAAAAACTCTCAAACCCTATGGTCTCAATGAAAACATAGACATGGCAGCTTTTAATTGAGTTTTAATTTATTTTTATTATAGTGTTGTGTTTCCAAATGTTTATTTTCATATGTGTATAGATGTTTATTATCTTTATTTGACTT
The DNA here is from genome assembly GCF_027579735.1 of Bombina bombina. Taxonomy (NCBI): domain Eukaryota; kingdom Metazoa; phylum Chordata; class Amphibia; order Anura; family Bombinatoridae; genus Bombina; species Bombina bombina. Next base: position 1,280,295,535 of record NC_069500.1, read on the forward strand.
TTTTTTTTTTTGGTAAAAAACTATGCCTCAATGGTTGATCCCTGAGCCGGTTTTAGTTCTATTTTCTATCTCCAGGGGGTTTGCATAGATTTTTTATATATATATTATTTATATACATATATATTACATTATATGTATATACCATTTTTTTTAACAGTATTATCCATTTTTTTTAACAGTATTATCCATTTTCATTTTATGGGGTGTTATACTGTCACTCTTTTTATTTGTTATGTGATATAGACATCATATGTTTTTTTTTTTATCATTGGTATAATAATATATTTATCTGGATTACCTATTATGTTTTTTTCGGATCCAGCTATTACCAGATAGTTGTCAATTCCAATTTTTTTATATATTTAGCTTTTTTATATGTCTAGTATTTTTTTATATCATAGTCACCTTGAGACTGGTCCTTTTTTTATTTGTGTGGCTGGCTGTATAGATATATCTATATGTGTGTATTTGTATATTATGTAGTACACACATTTATATATAGTAGTTTCTATTTCCCCAGTAGATATACACCAATATAGAGTTGTGACAACGGGTAAACTTCTATTATTATTCACACCATTATGATATGTGGTGACACAACATGGTGTTATTCTCATAATATGTTTGATCTATAATTTAGTGATTTTACCACAAGTGTGGTGTTTTTCTTTTATTGCTGGCATTGTTTACATTTTTGGGCATAGCGGAGTTTCCTAGTGGCGTCCTAAGAGTGACAGGGAACACCCCTCCCCTTTGGGTTGGTATCACACGCCCCCCTTATAGCCCTATCAACAATGAGCCGGCTCAGATGAACATTTCATTGGCTCATAGTTTTAGCGCGCATGCGCATTGTAAGGCTTGAGACGCAGAGATTTGTTTTAAATATTGTGATGACTGTGTTAGTAATTTACACCTGATGAAACGGTTGTTGTGACTGGGAAACGAGTAGTGTATTAGGTTACAATAAACTTAATTGTTATATTTTAACCTTGCTGTCATCACGCTTGATCTATTTTAAACTGTTTTTATTTATTAGCCGAATTTCTACTTATATCGGCTAAGTATCTGTGAGCTGAATATTTCCAACAGTGGGATTCCCTATCCTGTTCAGCTCATATCTGACTCCAGTACGTGTGGGGGATTTTGGAACTAACCCTCTGGCTCTTCTATAGTGAGGATAAGCTCGCTGGACAGCTTTTAATGGTTCAGTCTGCACCTGTGGCACTTCTCAAGTGCTTTTAATCTAGTAAGTGATTCTTCCATCTATATAAGAATCTGTGAAATAAATGGAAGTCACACTTCTTAACATTACAAAAAAACTGATAAATCCCATTCTCTATTAAGACCAACCCAGGTCCATTGCACCTAATTGAAAAATCCAGAATGGTTCTTTTTGTTTAAGGATACGCTCCCTATCACCTCCTCTACGTGGCATGGCTATGTGTTCTATTATTTGAAACCTCAATTTGTTAATAGAATTGCCCATTTTGAGAAAATGATGAGACACAGAAGCTTTGACATTCCCTGTTTGGATGTTACTTTTATGTTCAATAATTCTATCTCTAATGGCCCTAGGTACAATGGACCTGGTTGGTCTTAATAGAGAATGGGATTTATCAGTTTTTTTGTAATGTTAAAAAGTGTGACTTTCATCTATTTCGCAGAATCTTATGTAGATTTTTTTTTTTTTTTCAAAAAAGCTTTATTGAAAGGTATTCAAAAGGTTACAAGTTTTTCAGTTTTTCCAAGATGCATATGAAAACAAAGTTATGCGATCAATACATTGCGAATTGTGATGTTTAATATTAACGTGTGAGAATCATTCTTCCCCTAGCTCCCCTAGACATGATAAATTACTGACCGCTCGTAGAACATGTGGAGTTTAGCTCCAAAGAGATCAGAACACAGGTCAATATGCACTTGTATGTTAAAAAGTCCAAAAGTCCAGCAGTGCACTTTTCCTGGTGTTCTACGGCCATTCCTACCAAGTTATATATGCATAATCTAGGATCACCAGAGAGTGAGAAGCAGAGAGAAAAGGGGGAGAAAGAGGAGGGGGGGGTTGTTTGGGGTTCGTTTGTGCAAATCTCATGAAGATTAGGCGGAGGTGATAGGTAAGGATGAGGGAGGAGGAGGGGGAAGGACAGGGGGGGGGTCAATGGATGGGTCAGAGGTCCGTGCAGTAGTCGAAGTCTCCCTACACTATCCGTTGTCTGTGTGTCGCCCAGCACTCCAACATCATCTCGTGTTTGTCCACAGTCCCTTGCTGGATGTGGTGATATCTTTCTAGGTGTAGCAGCGTATCTACTTGTTCTTGCCAATCCTTAAGTGTCGGAGTGGTGCTAGATTTCCAATGCCTTGGGATCAGCAATTTAGCTCAATTCAGCATAATCAATAGTAGTGCTCTACTGGATTTACTAGGAAATTTGGGCAATGAGAGGTATAGTAGTGTTTTTGGGCTGTTCTGCAGGGGTTTCCCCAGGACTAGTTCCATGTGATTAAGGACGCCAACCCAATAATCGTCTAACTTGGGGCAATCCCACCATATGTGTGTTGGTGTGCCAGCTGCACCACAGTCCCTCCAGCATTTGCCTGAGGCCTGTTTGTAAATCTTCTGCAGCCTGCTGGGCGTGAGGTACCACCTTGCTAGGCATTTGAAACTGGATTCCTGCACTCTCATAGAGATTGAGGCTGACTTGGTCACTAAAAAGGCATTCTGCCAGTCCCCATGATCAATCTCAGTCTGCCATTCCTTTTCCCACATCTTCGTGTAGGAAGGAAGTGTCTGGGCGTCATCTGACAATAGCAGTTTATAGAGTAATGAGATTGCATGGGCAGTTGGTGAGTCCTTCAGGCACAAGGTCTTGAAGGTTGTGGGCGCTCTGGTTAAACAAGATCTGTGTTTATGTGTCACAATGTAGTGGTTTAACCGCATGTGTGAGTACCAGTTCATCCTCAAATGAGGGTGAGCCTCCAGGATGTCCGCGAGTGTCTTGAGCTTGTGTCCGTCTGTCAGTGACTTGATGACGTAGTTATTTAAGGGTGTGTCAGTGGTGGCTCTATTATCAGGGTAGTTCCATGGTAGTGCAGCATTATGATAAGTAGGGGTTAGTGGGGAATGTTTGGTTGTTATATGCGTTGTAGTGTTTATTATCTTGTCCCAAGTGGAATAGAAATCTATCAGGAGGGGATACGTTGTTGTGGCTGTGTGCCTATCCTTTTCTAGTAACCAGGCACCTAGGCCTGCGTTGATTGTGTCTAAAATATCGCAGTCCAATCGTATCCATTCTTTGTTGGGGTCATTAGAGCACCAGTCCAGCAATCTACCCAGTGTGATTGCTTGTTTATATGTTAGTATGTTTGGGACCCCCAAGCCCCCCCTGTCCCTAGGCAAGTACAGAGTTCTCCTGGCTACCCTTGGTCTGATCCCTCCCCAGATATATTGTTCGATTAAATTTTGTATTTTTTGTAGAAATTTCCTTGGAAGGGGGATTGGTGTTGTTTGGAGAATGTAAAGCAGTCGGGGTAGCACATTCATTTTGACGACATTTATTCGTCCTAGCCAAGAGATGGATTTATTCTTCCATCTAGACAGATCCGCTATCAGTGTGGTTTCTAAGCTCTTGTAATTTTCTCGGAATACAGTCTGAGCGTCCGGGGAGATGTATATCCTCAGATACTTCAGACTGTCTCTTTGGAGTCTCAAGGGGCAGGCACCTAATGTTGTAGTTAAGTCCTCTATGCTGTATGTGATGTTCAATATCTCTGATTTGGCTACATTAAGGTGGAAGTTAGATAGTTGTCCGTATTCCCTAAAGGTGTCTATTACCCTAGGTAGTGAAGTCTCTATGTCAGTAAGTGTCAATAGGACGTTGTCGGCGTATAGAGCCAATTTGTGTATGTTTGATTTAGTTTTAATGCCCGAGATCTGGGGGTCTTCTCTAATTTTCTGCGCCAATGCCTCGATTGAAATAGAGAAGAGGATCGGCGAGAGTGGGCATCCCTGCCTGGTCCCGTTTCTAATATGAAATCTGTCTGATAGGAGGCCATTAACTTTTACCCTAGCGGAGGGATTTTCATAGAGAGTAAATATCTGTTTAATGAAGGTTTCACTAAACTTCATTCTGGCTAATACCGCTTTTAGGAAGGACCAGTGTACCCGGTCGAACGCTTTTTCAGCGTCTGTCGAGACCAGTATAAGGGGGGTATTCTGATGTTGCGCATGCGATACAAGCTGTAACACTTTCAGTGTGTTGTCGTGCGCCTCTCTCCCGGGTACGAAACCCACTTGATCTGGGTGTATCAGTGTGGGTAAGATCCGATTGATTCTGTTAGCTAATACTTTTGCGTAGATTTTTACATCTACGTTGAGGAGCGAGATCTGGCGGAAGTTCTCCGGCCTATCCGGGGTCTTACCCTGTTTGGGGAGGACAGTGATGTTTGCCTCAAGCATCTGTTCTGTGAAGCCTCCCTCTTTTAACAGTGAATTAAACAGGAGTGTGAGAGGAGTTAGTAAGTGATGTACGAAGTCTTTGTAGTATTTTACCCCTAGTCCGTCGGGCCCGGGGCTCTTTCCATTTGGCATGCTCTTGATGGCTAGTTTAATCTCGTCGGCTGTTATCGGTCTGTCAAGTTGCTCAGAGTCCTCTTGAGAGAATGTGGGAAGTTGTATGTCTCTTAGATATGTGTCTATGTTTTATTGTGTGCTATTGTTCGTGATGTTGTAAAGTGTCTCGTAATATCGTCGGAATGTCTCAGCTATTTTCTCACTCTCTTTCTGAATGTGCCCCGATGCATCTGTTAACGAGTATATGTGTGTGCTTAATTGTTTGCGCTTCAGCGCCTTAGCTAGTGAGGAGCCTATTCTGTCATTCATCTCAAAGTATTTTTGTTGAAGCATTGATGCCCTTCTCTGGTATTCCTTGATAAGGTGATTATTCAATTCAGTCTTTACTGTGTTTAGGGATTTTAATATGGTGGTAGATGAGGGATTCTTTTTTAGCTCAGTTTCCCAGTAGCGGATCTGAGAAAGGGATGAGTTTAGAAATTGTCTGTTTGTTTGGTTTCTGTAGCTTTAAGCCTTATGAATTCGCCCCTTGCCACACATTTGTGTGCTTCCCAAGTCGTGGAAGTGGGTAGGGCATCCAAAGGGTTTTCGTTGAAGTAGTGTCGTAGGGTTGTGTCAATTTCCAGTTTATGCAAAGGATTATCTAACGTGTGTTCATCAAGTCTCCACTTATAGGGCTTTATGGGTACATTTGGCCACTCAAATGTGCATTGCACGGGTGCATGATCTGACCAAGTAATTGGCAGTATGTCGGCTCTGTTAACCAAGGAGAGGCCTAATTGGTCAGTTATGAGGTAGTCAATTCTGGTGTAGACATGATGTGGGTGTGAGAAGAAGGTGTAGTCTCTGGTGTCTGGGTGTAATGACCTCCATATGTCGTGTAGTTTTAGTGAGCGAATGTAAGGGTTACTGTGCCTTTAATTCGTTCTTTCTTCTGATTGGGTACTTCCCCTTTAAATAGTTAGAACAGCTAAGCATTATTGCTTAGTTATTCTAATCCGTTCCTCTGAACACCTGAGTACCAAGCCTCATTCTCATACCTGCAAGGTGAAACTTTCATCGCTGCTTGAGTAAGCTGCACCATTCTCAGCTCTCCTTTCCAGGACAGGATTCCTTCCAGTCATCCTCCATCTAACAACTATAAGTATACCGACCTGGCAAGCTTTAACTAACTTTATTATTTCTTCAGCAAGTGTTTACCCGTTATATCGTTATTATTATTCTTTTCTGCAATTGAACTACAGCTCCCAGAATTCCACCGGACTGAAACCGGAACTTCCGGTTTACGCTAATCAGCATCTCAGCTCAGCACTAAACCGCATTGCTGACAGGCAAAAGGGAGAACTCTCTATGGGATAAGGTAGTAAATGTGACTAATCTCTGAAGTACCATACTTAACTGGGGAATAACATTCATTTACTTATTTTGCTATTTCGTAGTTTTGATAATCTTGTCTTTGCCTTCTAATTATAACAATTGTGATTATCGAAGTTTCCTCTGCAATATTGAACTCCTCAAAAGTTATCACTACTGATTTTCCTCTTGCCACTCATTTCTGATGATTAGACCTTTTTCCTGCTACATAATAATTTTGCTGCATATTCTTATTTAACTCTTTATTAAACCATATTAAGTTTGGTTTTATTTCACAATCATTCTAGATAAATTCACTGCTGGATCAGATTGCCTTACAGTTATTGGGTATTCATTACCAGCAGTGAGACATACATATTATAAATCATCCTTAACTTGCTTTCGTTATATATTGCCTTACATAATATTACAAACAATATCTGTAATTGTGTTCCTTTATTGGATAAACCTTACATAATAACTAAGCCTAAAAAATGGAATTGGAACCAACAGATATTCCACAAATTGTGTATAACTTGTCTCAGAAAGTTGATCAACTTGCACAAGCAGTCCATGATGTGCAACTAGAGAATCAATCACTAAGGGCTATTATAAGAGATTCATTAAGCCTTAGACCTACACCTCAGGAGCATAACCCAGAACCTCAAGTTATGTTACCTGAACCTTTTTCTGGTAACCGTAAATTCTATAGACAGTTTAAAAATTCCTGTCAACTTTTGTTTCAACTAAAACCAGAACATACCCAACTGAGAGGGTCAAGGTTCTGAGTATCATATCATTTATGAAAGGTGAACCCCGCTCATGGGCAGATAACCTGTGTGAGACAGAAGATCCACTACTGGGGTCACTAGAGGAATTCTTTGATGCACTTGATAACCTATATCAGGACAAAGATGTGCAATTAACTGCAGAATCCTCTATGAGGAATCTTAAACAGGGTAAAAGGCCAGTCAAGGACTATGTCGCTGACTTTAAGTTATACGCTTCTGACTCCCAATGGAGCCAAGTTGCACTGCGCAACCAATTCAGACTGGGTCTTGCTGATAGTCTCAAAGATGAGCTTGCCAGAGTCGAATTGCCTAAGACTCTTGAAGCATTAATGAGAACGGCCACACTGTTAGATCGCAGACTACGTGAAAGACGTGCTGAACGATTTAATTCAGATGTTCGTCCTAAAATGTTTTCAGGACAAAGCTCACGAGATATACCTACAACCTCAAAAGCGGCTGAACAACCTATGGAGATAGGTATAGCCCGAGGTCCGCTCACACCGGAAGAAAGACTTAGACGTAGGATAAAATCCTTATGCATGTACTGTGCAAACCCTCAACATACCGTCCAAGACTGCCCTGTCCTTCAAAAGAACAAACGCAGTAAGTCTGTTTCTACTACTTCTACAATTCTGAATGTACTTAACTCAGCCTATTTCACTCTGTCACTCTCTCTACAGTGGGATCAAAGACATCTGACGATTGATGGGATTATAGATTCAGGAGCCTATGGCAACTTTATAGATTTACAAATTGTTAAATCCAATAAAATCCCCCTTATTCGCAAAACAAAACCTATCTTTGTCCGTGTGATTGATGGTTCACCCATAACTACAGGTCCTGTTACTCATCAAACTATACCTATTCACATGACCTCATTAGGTCATAGTGAACTCATTTCATTTGATGTTTTACCCTCTCCTAACTATCCTGTAGTATTAGGTATTAATTGGTTACAAACACATAATCCAGTAATACAATGGTCACCTGCACATATTAAGTTTAACTCACATTTCTGTAGCAATCATTGTTTAAAAATTCAAAATTGTCTAAAAAGTGATTCAACGGATTCTCCGATTCCGCTGGAGTATTCAACATTCCAGGATGTTTTCAGCAAGACAGAAGCTGAAAACCTACCACCCCACAGACAGTATGACTGTCCCATCGATCTACAGCCCGGAGCATCCATTCCATTTGGTCACCTTTATCCTCTCAGTCAGCCGGAATTTGAACATCTTAAGGCTTACCTTGAAGAAAACCTCAGGAAAGGGTTTATCAGACCATCAACTTCACCAGCAGGAGCTGGCATTTTCTTTGTGCGTAATAAAGATTCCACTATCAGACCCATTATCGACTATCGACAACTAAACAAAGTAACAATCAAAAATCGTTATCCCCTACCACTCATACCAGAGCTCATTGAGCGCCTGTCAGAAGCCACCATATACACCAAATTGGATTTGAGAGGAGCCTACAACCTCATCAGGATTAAAGAAGGGCATGAGTGGCTAACGGCATTCAGGACCCGATACGGCTTATACGAATACCTCGTTATGCCGTTCGGGTTATGTAATGCCCCTGCCACCTTTCAGCGCTTTATTAACTACATTTTCCACGATCTTCTGGATACTAGTGTTGTTATATACCTGGATGACATTTTAATCTATTCAAAGAATTATACTGACCACGTAGAACATGTGACAGAAGTACTCCGACGTTTAAGATTACATAAACTATATGCGAAACCCAAAAATGCCTTTTCCATACCGACAAAGTAACTTTTCTGGGTTACAATTTATCCCCAACTGGCATAGAAATGCAACAAGAAAAGGTCGAGGCTGTGTCAAATTGGGAGATACCTAAGACAAGGAAGGACCTACAGAGGTTCTTAGGGTTCTCAAACTATTACAGAAAATTTATTAGAGATTTCTCTAAAGTTGCAAAACCACTGACAAAATTAACCAGTATATCTATTCCATTTCAATGGACTCCAGAAGCTGAGGTAGCTTTTACAACTTTGAAAAATCTTTTTACTACTGCACCCATTCTGACATTTCCAAATCCTTCTTTCTATTATATCTTAGAAGTCGATTCTTCAGACTTCGCAATTGGGGCTGTGTTATCTCAACAAATGGATCTAAATAGTCCAATTCACCCCATCTCTTATTATTCCAAAGTTATGACTCCAGCAGAGAGGAATTATCCTATCGGAGACAAAGAACTTCTCGCTATAAAACAGGCTCTTGAATACTGGAGACATCTACTGGAAGGTACAAAACATCCTATCAAAATTTATACCGACCATAAAAATCTCCAATATTTACAATCAAACAAAACTTTATCTGCAAGACAAGTTCGATGGAGCCTCTATTTTTCTAGATCTACAGACCAGCAAATAAGAACGGTAAAGCAGATGCTCTCTCAAGGTTACCTCAAAAACCTGATCCCCAAGACCATCCTACTGAGATCATACCCAAACATCATTTCATCGGTTTCACTAACACCTTTATATCAGATCTAAAAAGGCATACCAGTCAAGAAACCGATCAAGATCATTCTACTTATCTAAACAAATCCGGAATTTATTATCACAAAGGTAGGATCTATGTACCTGTTTCATTGAGACTAACATTTCTACAAAACCACCACGATACTCCCCTCTCTGGACATCCAGGAATCCAACGCACTCTTGACTTACTTAAGAGGTCATTTTGGTGGCCAAAGATGAGAGAGAGTGTTCAACAACACATTCAAACTTGCATCATATGCAACACGTCCAAACCAGAGAGAAAACCACCCTATGGATTACTCATGTCACTTCCTATACCCACCAAACCATGGCAACATCTTTCAATGGACTTCATCGTTGATTTACCTCCATCAAAAAATCAAACTACAATTTTTGTGGTGGTTGACATTTTCACGAAAATGGCTCATTTCCTACCTTTTCACAAATTGCCAACCTCGGCAGAAACATCACAGCTGTTTTTAGACAACATTGTAAAATTACACGGAATTCCTTCCATCCTCACAACAGATAGAGGCACTCAGTTTACCTCTAGGTTCTGGTCGAAATTATGTGATCTCACTCAAATAGATCATAGATTCTCTACATCATTCCATCCACAAACCAATGGTCAGGCAGAACGTGTGAATCAGTGGTTGGAACAATACATAAGATGTTTTTGTTCTTTCCATCAAAACAACTGGATTGACTTCATATCCACTGCTGAGTTCGCATATAATAATTCTGTAAATTCCTCAACAAAACTTACACCTTTTTATGCTAATTATGGATACCATCCGACCTTTCTTCTGGATTCAAATGACGATTTAAATTTTCCTTTGGTGGATGAGTTACACAATTCACTCGTTGATAATTTCAACTTCATTCGTCAAAATATTGAGAACTCACAAGCTACACAAAAGAAGTTCTATGATTTACGTAGAAGACCCCCACCAAATTATTCTATTGGGGAAAAGGTTTGGTTGTCCACAAAAAACTTAAAATTACAACTACCCAGTAAAAAGTTGGCAAGTCTTTTCATCGGACCCTATCGCATAAAAGGAATAGTAAATCAGAACGCTGTCACTCTCGAACTTCCTGATACTCTCCGCATTCACCCAACAATACATGTGTCACTTTTGAAGCCTTACAAGGAGCAGAGAGTATCCAACATTCTATAACCTCCTCCTCCAATTCTCCTTGATCCGGATGAATTCGAAGTCCAGTCCATTCTGGACTCTAGGCTACGCCAGGGTGCCCTGCAATATCTTATTCACTGGAAGAATTTCTCTTCTGATGAGGATTCTTGGGAACCTGCATCCAGTGTCAATGCTCCCAGGTTAATTTCCTCATTTCATCGCCGTCACCCCGACAGACCTCGTCCTACCGCTGTGGAACAGCGTCCTTGAGCAGGGGGTCCTGTAAGGGTTACTGTGCCTTTAATTCGTTCTTTCTTCTGATTGGGTACTTCCCCTTTAAATAGTTAGAACAGCTAAGCATCATTGCTTAGTTATTCTAATCCGTTCCTCTGAACACCTGAGTACCAAGCCTCATTCTCATACCTGCAAGGTGAAACTTTCATCGCTGCTTGAGTAAGCTGCACCATTCTCAGCTCTCCTTTCCAGGACAGGATTCCTTCCAGTCATCCTCCATCTAACAACTATAAGTATACCGACCTGGCAAGCTTTAACTAACTTTATTATTTCTTCAGCAAGTGTTTACCCGTTATATCGTTATTATTATTCTTTTCTGCAATTGAACTACAGCTCCCAGAATTCCACCGGACTGAAACCGGAACTTCCGGTTTACGCTAATCAGCATCTCAGCTCAGCACTAAACCGCATTGCTGACAGGCAAAAGGGAGAACTCTCTATGGGATAAGGTAGTAAATGTGACTAATCTCTGAAGTACCATACTTAACTGGGGAATAACATTCATTTACTTATTTTGCTATTTCGTAGTTTTGATAATCTTGTCTTTGCCTTCTAATTATAACAATTGTGATTATCGAAGTTTCCTCTGCAATATTGAACTCCTCAAAAGTTATCACTACTGATTTTCCTCTTGCCACTCATTTCTGATGATTAGACCTTTTTCCTGCTACATAATAATTTTGCTGCATATTCTTATTTAACTCTTTATTAAACCATATTAAGTTTGGTTTTATTTCACAATCATTCTAGATAAATTCACTGCTGGATCAGATTGCCTTACAGTTATTGGGTATTCATTACCAGCAGTGAGACATACATATTATAAATCATCCTTAACTTGCTTTCGTTATATATTGCCTTACATAATATTACAAACAATATCTGTAATTGTGTTCCTTTATTGGATAAACCTTACAGCGAAGTTGTGAGTTGACAGTTTTGATTGGGATATTAGTTTTCCCTGATGAGGTGTCGTGGGAAGGGACCAATGGTAGATTAAAGTCGCCTGCTAGTACTAATATACCCCTTGTATGTTCCAATATTAGTTGTGTCAGCTGTTTGAATATGGTGTGCTGACCCTGGTTTGGTAGATAGACGTTAGCTATTGTGATGTAGGAGCCGAACAGTGTTCCCACCACTAACAAGTATGTTCCGTTGGGGTCCTTTAAAACCTGGGTTGGTTGGAAAGGGATCGTATTCTTAACGAAAATGCCCACTCCGCCTTTCTTTGAGCAGCCTGAAGCGAGGTAGAAGGTGTTATATCTATGAGAGATGTACCTGGGTTCCCTCCCTTTTTTTAAATGTGTCTCTTGGATACAGATAATTTCCCCTCCAGCCCTATGTAACTGTGTAAAAGCAATTGATCTCTTTTCGGGGCTATTGAGCCCTTTTGCATTAATTGTTATGAATTTAATAGGGTGCGGCTGCATGTTTCTGGGGTATAATGGATCTAACCAGGTAGTATCAGGACACAACAAATATTTGCTATCTATCTGTTTATGTGCGGGTGTGCCGGGAGCTGGGCAATGTCTAGCTACTTTATGCGCCCTACTCTTTCTGTATGTCTGTGGGATGTGTAGTCTCTAGGTCTCTCTACTTCTGTGTGCAATGGTAGGGGGAAGGTGGGTTGGAGATAGAAGGAGTGGGGGAGGGTAGAAAGGGAGGAGGGGGGGGAGGGTTAGAAAGGATGGAGGGGAATAAAGTTGCAAACAATTATAATATACTTACAATTCGGCTACCCTGCTGTGGGTGCTAATGTTAGATAGGTATATTTAACTCTAAAAAACAATACAAACAGCGATCAATGACAATAATTAACTAGAGAAGTAGGGTAATATCCCTGTCAACAAACCCAGCATTTGAAAAAGTAAACTTAAGAGTAACATTATATTATATCATATACGACCTGTCGCCTGGATTCAGGAGCTGGTCCCTGACCTGGGCTGTAGGAGCGAGCAGTCCATTAGTTGATGTGGTTCTTCCACATCATCAGCAACAGTCACTAGCGAGGGGTGTTTGTGGAAGCCCCGCTCAACAGAGGTCATGGGTGTAGATCTCATCCGGCTCCCCGCAGGAAGCCTCGAAGCTGGGCCTTCTTTTGTTGGGTCATCCGTCTGGATGTGTATCTGCAGGGCCTCACAAAAGTGAGGTAAGTCATCTTGGATTTTGTAGATAGCCGTGGTGTTGCCTTTGGTGGCGATGATGCTCACCGGGAATCCCCAGCGATAGGCGATCTTCCTCTCTCTGAGCACTGTGGTTATATGGTTCAGGTCCCTCCTTTTCTGGAGTGTTGTAGGGCTCAGATCTGTAAAGATCTGGATGCGGTTGCCTGCATGTGTAAGGTCTTGTTTCTGTCTCGAGTGTTTTAGAATGTCTTCCTTGTCTTTAAAATGCAGTAGCTTCAGGATTACATCTCTGGGAGGTGCTTTAGGTGGAGGCTTTGCCCTGAGGGCTCTGTGTGCTCTTTCAATAATTACCTCTGGAGCGTTTTCATCACCTTTTAACGTGCGGAACAAAGCTTGTAGGCAACCCTCCAGGGCTCCTGGGTGAATAGATTCTGGAATCCCCCGCACTCTCAGGTTGTTCCTCCTGCCCCTGTTGTCGAGATCTTCAACCTTCTCTAGCAGATTGTATATGGTTTCTTCTTGATCATAGAGGAGGCGGGACATATGAGTGTTGTCATTACTGGTTGTATTGTGATTTTCTTCTAAGTTGGTAACTCTCTGCGTCACCCTTGTTAAGTCCCTTTTGAGGTCACCATACCAGCCCTTTACTTCAGTGAGCATCTCTTTGAAATCATCTTTGGTACATAAAGATTTGAGGTCTTCTTTAGTGATTGACAAATTATTGGCAGGAGCAGGGTCAGGGTTCACAACCTGGGCCCCAGGCTGAGGGTTGGGTGCGATCATAGTGTTGTCAGAGATGTGTTGAACTTGTTTTGAGGTGGATTCAGGCTGTTTTAAAAACTGCTGCATAATTCTAGGTTGTAAAGCGTTATCCAGCTTAGTTGTTTTTTTCCCTGGCATGTTTATATGGGATGGTGAGGACTGGTGTGAATGGTGAAAGTGTGCCCCTTTTGAGTTATTATGGGCTAGTGGTATAAGTAAAAGTTCAGATGCGATGAAATTGATGCTTGAACTGTTTCCCTCTATATACTGCCAAGAGTTGCTATCAAATGACCTGCTCCTACAATAGTGCAGCACTGAGACTTTCCAGGAGTTGTGGCTGCCTTGGGAGTGAAGGGTGGTATTGCTTGATGGCTTGAGGCGACAGGAAAATGTAGCCCCAAGATGTGCGCAGCGTGTAAACTTCACAGGGACTATTGTGGGTTGTGTGATGTAAGCCCCATATCTCACGGCTTATCTGAATGTGGCGAGGCTGCCCTTTCTCCTGCTGCAGATATCTAATTGTATATTCCCCTGGGAGGTGTCTGCTCGCCTAGCCCCCCTGTGTTGCGGTGGGTGGCCAAGTGGCAGAGCGGCAAGCAGCTTGGGTTGTTAGCTCTCACGGCCCCCACTGTGTGCTGTCTCACCTTGCGGCCTTGGAGCGTGTGCTGCGCCCTGGAGGCACTCCAAACTTGCGAGGCGGTAAGAGACTATGATCGCGGCAGCGATCGTATAAGGCCGATGGTGGGATTCAGCAGCTGCTAGGTCCGTGCGTTGCTTCCTGTCTGATCGGGCCCAGCCCTGGTGTTAGTAAGGCCCAGGAGCGCGATGTCTTGTCCCTCAGATCCGTGCGGCGCCTGATGATATGAGCGCGCACGGTCTAACTAAGAGGAGTTTGCAGCAGTTGGTGTGTTGCACCAGGATCAGGGGACCATTGCCATTAAAGTTAAGGGATCATAGAGGCTGAGGTTGTGGATGGCTGCTGGGTTTAGAGACTTAGGGCCTAGGAGCTATTCCATTACACAGCCATTTCCCAGAACGGCCAAGCTCCGCCCCCCTTATGTAGATTTTTACTTGTAATTTGTTATAATATTTACCTACATATTCTAGTAGGTTAGGTTTGTTTTTAACTTTGATTCATTGGCTGGCGATTGGAGTGCCCCCATCAGTGGCTTGCACACCCCTGTGAGTGCTGTACTTATATTTGTATCCTGATTGTTGTTGCTACTTTTGGTACTGGCACCCAGGATTAAAGAGGATTATTTCCTGTAAATATTGCATTATGGAGACAACACAACAAAGCCTTAAAACGTTTTCCTACTCTGAAATGGAGGCTGCTAGGATAACTACCCTTACAAAAGGCTCAAGGGACTTTGTTAAAACAGCTCCTGGAGATTGTGTTGCCAAAATTTTTAAAAAAGTTGCTCAAAAAGAGATTGGTCTATAACCTACACGCTACTACATTAGCAGAGTATCATAGGGTTAAGAGGATACCGAGGGGCTTACGAATGAGTGCCTGCCCTACCCTAATGTGAGAAAATTTAGAATATTGTGAAAAGTTTGAGCAAATAATGAATAAATGCTCAATGAACCTAATGATCTTAACGGTGGACTGCTTGATTAAAGAAGTAGCCGGGCAGGATGTAAAATTATCTGAGATGGAGGTTGTGGAACAAAATAACTTGCCATCCGAAGAATCAACTAAACTTTTCTCACAAGTGAACAACAATATCAGTGATTTAAAGAAAGTTATTCAAGAGAGAAAACGTACCAAGCTTGCTTGTGATGAGGGTGATTAAGCTCAAAACCGGGTATACTGCTGGAGGTATGACCTGGAAGGATCGTCACGGACAGCAACTTCCAGTTTCCAAAGAAGGCGTAACTACCATCCAGTAAAGAATGCCAGCAGTTCCAGATCATCAGACCTGTCGACGGGGGACTCCGACGCCGAACACGGCGCGGAGGGCGGAGGCACAAACACTGGTATCCACAAAGGAAAAGATCGCCAACTATGATCCTCTACCCACAGCAAGAAGCAACTGTAAGTTGCAATACATCACGGGTAGCTGCCGATAAGGATGAAAGTATAATGGACACTGTCATTAATTTGTCAGGTACTATTATGTCTAAAGATGAACTTTAGACTTTCTTTTTGTCCTAAACAGGACTGTCATTTTTTTCAACTACATAAAGATCTTTATCGGTTCTTTAGGAACCTGAGACTGAAATGTTTTATGTCTAATTTTGAAAAATCTGAGAAAGTGTTCAAAGCCAATTCTGCCTTTGAGGCCTATTTAACAACGGTCTTTCGGACCTGATCCAACAGTGCGGATCAGGTCCGACAGACCTCGCTGAATGCGGAGAGCAATACCCCTGCAGATTTGCGGCCGACAGCAGGGGGTTGTCAATCAACCCAATCGTACTCGATCGGGTTGATTTGTGGCAAGGTCTGTCCGCCTGCCATACTATTATCATTTTTTCTTTGTTATCTTGCACTCTTTATATGAAAAAGAAGGCATCTAAGATTCTTTTTTGGTTCAGACTCTGGACAGCACTTTTTTATTGGTGGATGAATTTATCAACCAATCACCAAGAATAACCCAGGTTATTCACCAAAAATGGGCCGGCATCTAAACTTACATTCTTGCATTTCAAATAAAGATACCAAGAGAATGAAGAAAATGTGATAATAGGAGTAAATTAGAAAGTTGCTTAAAATTGCATGCTCTATCTGAATCATGAAAGAAAAAATTTGGGTTCAGTGTCCCTTTAAAGTGTTCATGTTGTAATAACATGATAAATGGATCTCTCTTTTATAACCCCACTACTGGGAAAAAAAATTATATTAAGGGATATCACACTTGCTATACCCAGTATGTAATATATATAATTAAATGTCCATGTGGGTGGAGCTATATAGACAAGACTACTAGGGTCATTCTAGATAGAATTATCAAACATAAAAGTAACAGCCGAACAGGGAATGTCAAAGCTCCTGTGTCTCATCATTTTCTCAAAATGGGCCATTCTATTAACCAATTGAGGTTTTAAATAATAGAACACATAGCCATGCCACATAGAGGAGGTGATAGGGAGCGTATCCTCAAACAAAAAGAAGCATTCTGGATTTTTAAATTAGGTACAATGGACCTGGTTGGTCTTAATAGAGAATGGGATTTATCAGTTTTTTTGTAATGTTAAAAAGTGTGACTTCCATCTATTTCACAGAATCTTATGTAGATTTTTACTTGTAATTTGTTATAATATTTACCTCCATATTCTAGTAGGTTAGTTGTTGTTTTTAACTGATTTGTATGACTACTTTAATAGAAATTACCTGTAAGAAGGATTGTTAAGAGTTAATAATTTTTTACCCCTCTGCATGTTATTGCATGTTAGCATGAATAAGGGTTGCACACCCAAAACATTGCTGCTGTTATAGCATTTGGTTGTGTCTTGACTTCAATAAAGAAGTAGTGCTGCCACCATATTTTGTTTGCTTCGATTCATTGGCTGGGGGTTGGAGTGGCCCCCACAGTGGATTGCACACACCTGTGAGTGATGTACCTATCGTTTTATCCTAATCTTTAGGGCAATGTCCTACAAAATGCCCTTTTAAGGGCTATTGGTAGTTTATTGATAGATTAGGGGGCTTTTTTATTTTGGGGTGGGTTTATTTTTTTAATGGGGTTATTAGATTAGGAATAACTTTTAATTTTTATAATTTAGTTTGTTATTTTTTGTAATCTCAGACATTTTAATGTAATCTTATTTTTTTTTTTTATATAATTTTAGGATTTTTTATTTTGGATAATGTTTTTTTAAGTAATTTATTTTTGTGGTAATTTTGAATTAATTTTTAAGGTAGTTAGTATTTTGTTATTTTATGTTAGTGTATTTTAATTGGGGTTAACTTAGGGGGTGTTAGGTTAGGGGCCTTAGATATTAGATTAATACTTTGCGATGTGGGGGGTTGGCAGATTAGGGGTTAATACTTTTATTCTGTAGTTTTTGATGTGTGTCAATAATGAACAGTCAAATAAATATATTAATAGACATTGACACACACAATAAACAAATTTTTTTTTTAAATCATGACTTTAATAATCCTTAGCTCTTCTCTTCAGAGTTACACATACATTAATAACTCACGGCTAGATTACGAGTTTTGCGGTATGAGTGAAAAAGCAGCATTAAAGGGACACTGTAGCCAAAAAAAAATCTTTTGTGATTCAGATAGAGCATGCAATTTTAAGCAACTTTCTAATTTACTCCTATTAACAAATTGTCTTCATTTTCTTGGTATGTTTATTTGAAAAGCAAGAATGTAAGTTTAGATGCAGGCCCATTTTAGGTGAACAACCTGGGTTGTCCTTGCTGATTGGACAGCACCTTTAAACAAGTGCTGTCCATGGTTCTGAACCCACAATTTGCTGGCTCCTTAGCTGAGATGCCTTCTTTTCAAATGAAGATTGCAAGAGAATGAAGAAAAATTGATAATAGAAGTAAATTAGAAAGTTGCTTACAATTAGATGTTCTATCTGAATCATGAAAGAAAAAAATTGGGTTCAGTGTCCCTTTAAGGCTCTTTTTTACTACCGCTGGTATTACGAGTCTTGCAGGTTTAGGAGCACCGCACACTTTCTTGGCCTAACGCAACGTAATTACCGCAGCTTTCAAAAAGTCTTTTTTCAATGGGACTTCCATAGCGCCGGTATTACGATTCTGCCTGGGAGGCCAAAAAGTGAGCGGTACACCCTATATCGCCAAGATCTATACCGTAAACTGAAAGTCAGTAGTTATGAGTTTTACGCTACAAAGCAGTAACATAAAACTCATAACTAAAGTGCTAAAAAGTACACTAACACCCATAAACTACCTATGAACCCCTAAACCGAGGCCCTCCTGCATTGCAAACACTAAAATAAATTTATTAACCCCTAAGCTGCCGCTCCGGACATCGCCGCCACTATAATAAGCGCATTAACCCTTAAACCACGGCACTCCTGCATCACAAACACTAGTTAAATATTATTAAACCCTAATCTGCTGCCCCCAATGTCACTGTCACCTACCTACATTTATTAACCCCTAATCTTCCGCCCCCAATGTCGCCGCCACTAAACTAAAGTTATTAACCTCTAAACCTAACCCTAACCCTAACACCCACTAACTTTAATTTAATTAAAATAAATCTAAATAAAACCTACTATTAATAATTTAATAATTCGTATTTAAAATTAAATACTTACCTGTAAAATAAACCCTAAGCTAGCTACAATATAACTAATAGTTACATTGTAGCTAGCTTAGGTTTTATTTTAATTTCACAGGCAGGTTTGTATTTATTTTAACTAGGTAGAATAGTTACTAAATAGTTATTAACTATTTACTAACTACCTAGCTAAAATAAATACAAACTTACCTGTAAAATAAAACCTAACCTGTCTTACACTAACACCTAACTTTACACTAAAATTAAATCAATTACATAAATTAAATACAATTAACTAAATTACAAAAAAACCCCACTAAATTACAAAAAATAAAAAAATAAATTATCAGATATTTAAACTAATTACACCTAATCTAATAGCCCTATAAAAATAAAAAAGGACCCCCAAAATAAAAAACCCCAACCTAAACTAAACTACCAATAGCCCTTAAAAGGGCCTTTTGCAGGGCATTGCCCCAAAGAAATAAGCTCTTTTACCTGTAAAAAAAAAATACAAACAACCCCTCAACAGTAAAACCCACCACCCACACAACCATCCGCCCAAATAAAATCCTAACTTAAAAAACCTAAGCTCCCTATTGCCCTGAAAAGCGCATTTGGATGGGCATTGCCCTTAAAAGGGCATTTAGCTCTTTTTCCGCCCAAAAACCCTAATCTAAAAATAAAACCCACCCAATAAACCCTTAAAAAAAACTAACACTAACCCCCGAAGATCCACTTACAGTTTTTGAAGACCCGACATCCATCCTCAACGAAGCCGGCAGAAGTCCTCAACGAAGCAACAGAAGTCTTTATCCAACCGGGCAGAAATCTTCATCCAGACTGCATCTTCTATCTTCATCCATCTGGTGCGGAGCGGGTCCATCTTCAAGACATCCGGCGTGGAGCATCCTCTTCTCTTGACGGCTAATGAAGAATGAAGGTTCCTTTAAGTGACGTCATCCAAGATGGCGTCCCTTGAATTCCAATTGGCTGATAGAATTCTATCAGCCAATCGGAATTAAAGGTGAAAATTTTTTATTGGCTGTTGCAATCAGCCAATAGGATTGAGCTTCAATCCTATTGGCTGATCCAATCAGGCAATAGGATTGAGCTCGCATTCTATTGGCTGATTGGAACAGCTAATAGAATGTGAGCTCAATCCTATTGGCTGATTGGATCAGCCAATAGGCTTGAAGCTCAATCCTATTGGCTGATTGCATCAGCCAATAGGATTTTTTCACCTTTAATTCTGATTGGCTGATAGAATTCTATCAGCCAATCGGAATTCAAGGGACACCATCTTGGATGACAAAACACTTAACCAGTTAAATACAGTTTAATGTTAGGTTATGTTGCCGTCACTTGATATAAAGAAAAAATATCTAATCACTTATATGATAGTATATAAAATCTCTACTTCCCACCAGCTTGTGGATATCACAGCAGGACAGGAAATTAATAAGTATAAAGAAGTGACTAAATTAGTGCTGATTCAAATCTTTCCACAGCTCAAAAATGATAAATGATATGTATTTATATGTTAGAGTAGTTACTACATGACATTTGTGTGTCCAGTGTAACTTCAGTTAATATACATATTAATAGTGAGCTGAAAATTATATCAAGTAGGCTTATATTTATACCTGTATCTAAGCATCTATTAATTCAGAAGGTATTAGGTATGCCAGTGTTGTATCAGTAATCAATTGCTACTGACAGCAACAATCACGCTGTCAGTTTAGAAACTGCTCTTGTATAAATGAGAACAAAAATTATATACTTGTAGCAGTAGATTCACTTTATCTAATGATAAAACAAGTTCTGTGATAGAGTTTTTAAATTAGAGACCCATAACTCTGCATATAATTGATATGGCTCACGGATGAGCATATTTCGATACAATATTTGTGAATGTAATTATCAATATTTATTTGATCAAGATATCTATTCACCATTCATTAAAGGATTATATCCACTGTTGAAAAAAGTTAAGCACAACCTTGGCTGTATGCAAGGTAATTTTATTAGTTAGTCTATATAGTTTATGCCACGAATATCACGAGGTTTACTTTAACCGACATTCAATATTTATTGAATTCGCTTGGCATATTTATTCATTCCCAACATAAGTTTTGTGATTAAGCTGAGTTTGGCGCAACCCGGGTCATATTTGATTAATATCTTACAGCTTGTTAGCACAGCTTGTATTGCACGTATTGGACCGGGAGGTAAATGTTGCAGAAGTAATTAGGTTCTTGTGACTTGTACTTATTTAGAAATAAGAATAACACTATAGACTAAATCTGGCATAACCCAGGCTAACTGTGAAATTATTCTTATGTAGTGAATTAACCCAGCTTGTGCTACGATTCATGAGAGATTTAATGCTCATATGATAAGTAACTTGTTTAATTCTATCAAAGTTGTAACTTCGCAATTTAACTAGGTCTAGCACAACCCAGGTAGTGTGTGAAATAGGTATCGCTCAATTAACCAACAGCGCTATGTGCAGTAAGGTTTTTGGTATATATATTATTTATTATTGTTCTGCGGACATTACAAAATTTGTCCAGTCCATTAATAATATGTTTGTACAAAGAATTATTAGTAATTACACTAAATCTGGCACAACCCAGACTAAGAATTGGTTTGGTGTTACTTTTGTTAGTTAACACTGCTTTTATTGTTGATACAAATTAAACTATGTCTGGCACAACCCAGATTAAATTTGTAATTGGTAGTTCTCAGTGAATCAGTATAGCAAGTGCTGCAGGTCTCAAGCAGTTTAACAGTCATTCAGTACTTGTTACATTCATCTGACATACATTTTTTATATATATATATAAAAGCTCTGTTAACGGTTAGGCTAAGTCTGGCATAAAAAACAACCAACACTCATACACCAGACTTTAAACAGCAACAGCAATGGGTCCCATGGAATATTTAGTGACAGTGGTTTCGTAGTGTTCCAAGACAATAATAATCAGCAAGCACTATGTTATTAAGTAAACTCCAGTGGTGCAACACAATGGTATATTTGTATAATCAATTTAATAACGTATTATTATTGAAAAAAACGGCATCCACTAGCATATATTCATCACAGATGTGGTATCCTTATAGTAGCGTGTGTGTATTCAGATATATATCCTCCTAATTTCATTAGAGATCAGTACTTGTACCACAGTACACAGTCCCCACACCGGTATCAGAACGACTGACTTAACAATCACAGTAAATAATATTATTAATTCCGGTCCTACTCACCGCAGGAAGGGCAAATTCAATGTATGTGGTGAATGATCCTGTCCGTGTCGATTTATCCTAGTTGTCCACACACGCTGAGCACACCTGCAGGGTAGCTCAGTGATTGCCTGCTATGCAGGCTTTAGTTGCTTGGAAAGAAACACAGTTCATAGGTTGCATTCACCTCTCCTCAGTGTTTCCCTTGCGCTGATATAATGCATAAAAATTCCAAAAGAGTTGTAGGAGGTGAATGCAGGCAGCACAAACTTTGGTAAAAAGTAAAAATAAATTTTATTTGATGGGGGCGGAGCCAATCACCGCACAGAGCAGTCGCAAACTTTCAGTGCTCCTTCGTATGTGCTAGCTTTAAGTTGGTAAAAACACCCAAAGGACCGTTCTCTTTCTCTTTTAAGAGACATTTCAGCAATTACTCAGCTGCCGTGCTCCTGTTAACTGCAATTTGAGCCATCGGGTGACTTTTAAGGAGCTGACTTAGGCCGCAGACCATAGGATCCTCAGAGAAGAGGAGCTAATCCTACCCAGAGACCGGAGGGTTCAGCACTGCCTTCACTGTTGCAGCATATCGCATTTAGCTCCGGAGGGTCGGGGATCCGCTCCGGAGCTCATCTGAGGACATAGCAGCTGCCGCATTCAGAGATCCGCCTGAAATAACGCAGGGGGCATTCCTCCGGCACTTCAGCAG
This sequence comes from Bombina bombina, assembly GCF_027579735.1. Classification (NCBI taxonomy): domain Eukaryota; kingdom Metazoa; phylum Chordata; class Amphibia; order Anura; family Bombinatoridae; genus Bombina; species Bombina bombina. The sequence continues at coordinate 1,280,318,237 of NC_069500.1, forward strand.
AGACGGCAAATGTGAGTAGCACTAGGGCGAGCATCGCCTGAAGATATATTACAACAACCCCTCCACTAACCCTAATTCAGCAGAAACGCACCCACCTTAAATCTTGCCTCCTGTGTTTCACTGTTATCGGGTGCCTGCCAGGTTAAGGCGCGAAAGCGCCATCTTGGAGTTTTCTCCCTTTCAGTGAACTCCCGGTGCTAAATGTGACAAGTAACGCTGAGCAGCTAAGCCCTAAAATATCAGCATCTGACCTCAGCTCAGCCATAAACAGCTAGTACTACGGTCCCTGTGGATATACAGAAAAAAAAACAAATCAAAAAGGTGTTTCTAAGCCCACTCGCCTCCACTAATTAATATCCACCATAACATTAGTGCCACGTGGGAACTTAACTCAGGGTGGGCCTCCACTGGCCACCTCTCTAGTACTAAAACCGCAACTGTGTATCTTTAGGTTTCTCTATGCTCACCTGACATATCAGGGAATTACACAGTAGAAGAGCTGCACGTACACCCTTTTTGGGCTTGCTTCCCCTACAACTAGCTAACACTTCAGTCTCAGGTGCCTGGCTCAGGGGCACAGTTTAATGCCTATAACTAGTATACCTCTACATGAGTTCATTTTATAGGGAGGAAAACTACAGTTACAGCACCTTGTGATATCACACAGCTCTTAAAGACAAGAAGTACAGCAAAAACCGCAAAAATTGTTAATTATCATCAGCCTTTTAACCTTTTTTAAATAAAATCTGCAATAGTGTGTTATTGAGGCCTGAATTCCTCGCAATTCAACACTGTTTCTAAGACTTTATGTATCTGTTCTTCAATTAGATGATAACTACTTTATAAACACTATGGAATAAAACAGCTTGGCCGTTTCAGCCTGTCTACCACTCAGTGTTATACCACGTAACTTCAGTATATAGGTTCAAATAAGTCCGCTTCTGAAGCAGCAGAATCCCTGTGAAATCTTAGCTATACAATAAATATTCCGTCTAATAGCATGTCACAGTCAGCCAGGAAAAAAAATAAACAACTTTTACTACCAAAAAGACTGTGATTGATCATTTTGGGCCCCTATATACAACATCTCAGCTTAGTGACTCTGAATCCCCGGAGTCGCCGAGAACCGAAACCTCTGAACTCACGCTGGCAGCCATGCAAGATATCCAGCAGTCTTCACCAACTACAGTTACTCCTACTTTCATCATGGACTCCCTGAAATCTCTACTGGATAATCACCATGCGTCATTCACGGCTAAACTCACAGCTTCTACTGCTGAGCTGAAAAGAGAAATTTTGTCTACAAATGAACGCATTGATTCCCTTGAAAGACGCCAAGAGGATATAACTTCTGAACAATCCAATCTACTAAACTTCGCACAGCGACTCTCTGATTACTTTGATGTAGTAGAAGATAAAATTGCCGACCTGGAAGACAGGTCCAGGCGCAACAACCTGCGGATCCGGGGGGTGCCTGAGACCGTCTCCATGTCTGACCTACAGCCATTCCTAAGGGAATTGTTCCATCTCCTAGCACCTCCAACCTTGAAATCAGAAGACCTGATAGATAGAGCCCATCGCTCGCTCAAACCCAAGGGCCTGTCTGAGGATCAGCCGAGAGATATAATAGTCTGTATGCATTACTACACTTATAAAGAAAGAATCCAAAGGGCCCATTTCCAGAAACCAGCCTTACCTGATAAGTTCAAAAACATACAAATATTTCCCGACCTGTCTGCAAGGACTCTACAGAAAAGAAAAACCTTTGCTGAAGTCACCTCTATTCTCAGAAAGAACAACATTAGATACAGATGGGGTTACCCCATAAAGCTACTTGTTTTCAGAAATAACCAAGTTTTCACAATCTTGAAGCCAGATAAAGGATATGAACTCCTACAACTCTGGAACCTGCTGCCTTCTCGCAAAGAGAACCTGCATCCTCAACACAGCCAACAAAATGCCTCAGCAGAAGAATGGCCAGCTTCTTCCACTTCCACCTCCGGCGGCCGCCGGACCATCACAAGTCACACAAGAATCAGTTACCCAAACTGGTCCCCAAGCAAGGTGCAAGACCCTACTCAACGTAAACAACTAGAAAGACCCGACTGGTCTGCACTCCCCCGGAGACATAGATCTGGCATGATTTGAACTTTGTGCTCTGCGTTAAAAGACTATGTTGCAGCTTCTCGTGGCTGCCTGTGTGAAATATTCTAGCAAGAGTGTCTTAAGAACGATAAGTATACTCCTAATTATGTTACACATTCTTATGTTTCAGTACTCTTACATGTTGTTGTTATTGCCAAAAGTTTGTGAGTTTGTCCTTTTTAGAGAGACTTTTTACAACCACACCTACAGCAGAGACTATCCTATGGACCTCATTTCAGGCCTGATGGGGTTCCAATGGCTCACGTCTCACCAACCTAAACGTTTGATTGTCTTGTAGATTATTAACCAGATATTGTCTTTACTGTGTTAACTGCTATTCTTGCTAAAGTTTAATTGTATAGTATGAACCTTACATTACTCTCCCGCATACAGTGATTACATTACACACGCCTTCACAAAAAACATAAAACACACCTTAGGAGGACGTCAAGTTACAAAACATCTGTGGCAGAGGTGCCAGCTCGACTTACTTAGGCCATACACTCACTAAACAGCGACCTCCTTCTCACTATAGAGTTTAACTTATCAAACTTCATAACCCCACTCACATTCTCTCGAAACTCCGTTTAGAGGACATCAGCATACATTACCCTTAAACCTGCTAGAGGAAACAACGAGATTATGTGAGGAGACACCCGGACACTTGACAAAAACTCACGGACACACACTTTAACCAGGTGACCCTACATACTAACATAGACAATAGTATAGCTGCAACTGGACATGTGCTTGGACTACACGCTACATTTCCTTGGTAACAAATGTCTAATACTCAAAATGTTGAGGTGTATAGTCTAATGTTTATTGAATGTTTATTTCATGCATAGTATTACTTTTTTCTTCTTTGATGTTCTTTTAGATATGTATTAACACTGTCAGTATCGCCCTTTTAAACCTTAGCCACACCACAGGACAGGCGTATTGGCCTCCTCACCGAACCTATCTAACTTTATAACTATATATAAATACCTCCCCCCCATAATCTCATATCACAACTCATATACCCTTAATTACTATCATTTATTTCGCACAAGGAACCTCCTCTTTTGAGGGGGACTACCTAAGCAGTTTCTCTCGACTATACCACAACTACTAGAAATGCTCTACTCTACAGCCTTGAATATTACACTTTGCCCTCCAGGAGTAACCTCCCCTTAACTCATTTCATCTCCCCAGCCGTCCTTCCCCTCAACCCCGTATCCCTCCCTCCCTGTTTCCCTCCTTCCTAATCTCCTTCCCTCTTTTTTTTTTTTTTTTCTTCCCTCTCCTCTCTTCTCTCTCTCTCCTCCCTCACTCACTCTCCTATTTAGCAATTAACACTATCCTACTATGGCGCTAACTTATACCTCCCATAACGTCAGAGGCCTTAACACACCAAACAAGAGAAGCAGACTTTTAAACTACCTTGCGCACGCCAAATCAAAGATCGCTTTTTTACAGGAGACCCACTGGGCTGAGGGCTCACCCATCCCACTACGTAGTAAACTATACCCAATAATCGAGACAGCCTCCTCCCCGGGGAAATCAAAAGGTGTAGCGATCTTAATCCACAAGACAGTCTTATTTGAAAGAATCAACACCTACAGAGACCCTCTAGGCAGGTATTTAATTCTTAACTGTAAACTGGATGATGTCCCTTACACTTTGGCTAACTATTATGGCCCGAATTCCGGGCAAATCAGGGCACTTAGAAAATTCTTGAGGACTCTAGCAACCCACAAGACCCAAAACCTCTTACTAGCAGGGGATTTTAATATGCTTCTGGATACATCCCTAGATCGTAGATCCCCAAAACTCAAAACATGTGACTCCCAGACCTCCAGGACTGCTAAGCAATTCACCAATCTTATTGCCCAATACAACTTATTTGACGCTTGGCGGTCCCATCAGCCCTCATCTAGAGATTACTCCTTTTATTCTAATGTCCATAACACATACACTAGAATAGATTATATTTTCTGTGAACCCCGTCTGTTAGATCAAATTCTATCTGTACACATACCTAGCTGCTTCTGGTCAGATCACTGCCCGATTCAACTAACTATGAGAGCCCCACACTGCTTGATGACTAGACCCACTTGGAAGCTACCCGACTTCCTTCTATCATCACCTGAGAGAGTCACACTCATACGCCAGGAGATCACTAATTTCTTAGAGATAAATGATAATGGAGCAGTCAGTGATTTCTGTCTATGGGGGGCTCTGAAAGCTTTTCTCAGGGGATTATTTATCAAATATAAAGCGGAACATAAAAAATATACGGGTGGGACCCTAGCCCAACTACACACTACTCTTAGAGACCTGACTTCTTCCCATATGACCTCACTTGACCCTCACATCCTATCCCAAATCGAAGAAGTTAAAACGGAAATAGAAGCCCTAGAAAATAAGAGATATCAAGACCAAACCCGTCATTTTAAGCAATTGTTTTATGCTAAAGGCAACAAAGCAGATAGGCTATTAGCACACAAACTTAGACAGAGAACAGCAGAGGCGCGCATCCCATACTTAAAAACTTCACAAGGCACAGTCAGGTTGCCTAGCGATATAGGCAAAGCTTTTGCCGCCTACTATTCCTCCTTGTATAACCTGGGGGATTCCCCAGACTCCCCCGCGCCATCTACACAACAAATTCGGGGCTTTCTAGACTCGCTATCTCTACCAACCTTAACTGATGAACAGAGATCCCTATTGGACTCCCCTTTCAGAGTAGAGGAAATAGTCTCAACTATCAAAACTCTAAAGGGTCATAAGGCCCCAGGCCCAGATGGGTATACTGCCCTCTTCTATAAAACGTTCCTCGCACAGCTCTCCCCACTACTCACAAGAGTTTGCTCATTAGCCAGACAGTCAGGTTCTCTCCCCCCTGAGTTCTTAGAGGCCGTCATTGTAACCATCCCAAAGCCTGGGAAAGCTCCCAACATCTGTGAACACTTCAGACCCATATCCCTGATCAACTTAGACATAAAACTTCTGGCCAAGCTTGTGGCCTCCAGACTAAACCAAGTCCTCCCTTCACTTATTGATAGAGACCAGGTGGGTTTCACACCTGGCAGAGAAGGACCTGACAACACCAGGCGAATTCTCAATATCTACTTTGAGGCCAAGAGACAGGGTATCCCCTGTACCACCCTAGCACTGGACGCTGAAAAGGCCTTCGATAGGGTGAATTGGGCCTACCTATTCGAAGTTCTAGATAAATTTGGTTTTCCCCCATATTTCCATGCCTGTGTCAAAGCACTGTACTCTGCCCCATCGGCATCCGTGAGGGGCCTGGGTTTCCAGTCTCCTAGGTTTCCCATTACAAATGGAACGAGGCAAGGCTGCCCCTTATCCCCATTGATCTTCACTCTCATCATGGAGCCGCTTGCTGAGGCTATCAGAAACAACCCAGACATTCAGGGGGTTGAGATTGCAGGGACGGTTCAAAAAACCGCATTATTCGCGGATGATCTCACCATCTTCTTGGGTAACCCCTATAAATCCCTTCCTCTCCTTTTTAATGTCCTACGTACGTTTGGGCAGGTTAGCTTCTACAAGCTTAATGTTAATAAAACAGATGCTTACGTCATTAATATGACACCCGAGGAGCTCTTGGCGTTAAAGAAGCTGTACACTTTTAACTGGTCCCATCAAAAGATCAAGCACTTGGGAGTTTACCTTTCCCACAATATTTCCACTATATTGGAGGCTAATTTTTACCCCCTACTACGGCATTTCCAGGAGAATGCTGTCAAGTGGAGTGTTCCATGCATCTCCTGGTTGGGACGCATAGCGGCATTCAAGATGGTCTTATTACCTAAACTTACTTACCTGTTCCGCTCATAACCCATACCAATTCCTAAAACTCTGATTGGTAAATTCCAACACATATGCAATACATACGTTTGGAGGAACAAGCATCCAAGGGTAGCCATGAGAATAATGCAGCAGCCCTTCCATAGTGGGGGTGCGGGCACCCCCAACTTATTCTACTACCACGAAGCCTCCAGACTGGCCCACATCCTCCCATGGAGCGAGATCACAGTCCAATGTAAATGGCAGATATTAGAACAGGCCTCCCTCCCCGGTCAGCTAAGATTAGTAGACCTCATATGGCTGCCCAGACATGTCAGATCCTCCTACAAGATTCAGAACTTCATTGTTCTGCATGCATTACGCTTTTGGGATAGAATCCGCTCTTTGCCACAAATTGCCCCCCACCCTTCCCCTACCCACTCCCTCTCGGGCTTGCTAGCAGCCCTCAGGGACTCACATCTGCACTTGTGGCATGATCAAGGTATAAATTGTATAGCCGATTTATTCCCAAACGAGCGTTTTATCAAGACATCAGATTTCCTCTCTAAACATAATCCTCCGCAAATCTTACAATTTGAGTTTTGGAGGCTTCATAGCCTACTGAAATCTTGGGGCTTTCTTGACAAGCCGCTTCGAGAACCTACGAACTGGGAGAGGAGATGGGCCTCTGGCATTAAGACTCCCCGGGCTCTATCAATTTCATACAGAGATCTAATAAACCCTCCCATTTTCTTCAAGTCAGCCTATATCATGACCTGGGAAAGGGATCTTCACTTTCATGCTGATCAGGGCGATTGGTCCAAAGCAGCCGCACTCACTAGGAGGGCTCTACATTGCATCACCCTATTAGAATTATACATTAAAATTTGCACACAATGGCACCTTACACCGTTGAGACTTTTTAAGATTTCAAGCCTGAACTCCCCACTGTGTTGGAGGGACTGTGGAATGGTAGGGTCACCAGCCCACATTTGGTGGGAATGCCCAGCATTGCAGCCCTTTTGGGCTGAGATTTCGCATAGATGTACACAGATTTCCCCCCTTCTAGGAACCGCCCCACAAACCCTGCTCTTCCATCTAGACATCAAAACATTGACTGCCCCGACAGACCTTCTTAGCATCTATTTGCTCACTGCAGCTAAGCTGTCAATAGCTAGACTATGGAAACAGAAAACACTCCCAACTTGGAACGATGTGGTCAAAATAATGACCTACCTGGAACTCATGGAAGGTCCAATTTTCAATCAGCAAAACAAATCACTTTTACACGCACAGGTGTGGGAGGTCTGGGAGTCACTCAGGTAGACCACAAAGGAAGGCCAGAAAACCAGCGAAAATTTTTCAGGCCCTTCATGGTATGGCAGACAGGATGACTTGCCCATTTAGGAGATAGAGGTTCTTACACCTCATGGCCTATTCTCCCCTTCTCTTTCCTCCTCTTTCCCCCAAACTTTTTTTTTTTTCTCTTCCCCCCTCCCTCTCTCTCTGTCTCTTTTCTCTTCCTCCCCGTCTCCCCTCCCCCCCATAACCCCACCCATAACCCTAACCCATTCCATTCCCCCCTTCGGTTATCTAATTTACGACATGAAACGTGTCATAATTCTACACCTTGATGCTGACACAGTTTACATATTGCGTCACTTCGCTCATAGGATTTAAATCGTATATAACATGAATAATGTGGTTTTCTAAATGGACCCTGTAGGGGTCTATCCTATTGTAGACATACCTACTTGAACCCTTGAGACTACAGTATAATAAAGCCATGAGAGGTCCTCTGGGCCCGTAATGTATGTACTCTGGAATGATTGACAAGTTTTATTCCTATGTCTTGCTTAGTTTATTTCTTTTTCCTATTTAAAAGGGTAAAACTTAAGGCTGTAACCTTTGACTACTCCCTGTTTATGCATATGTTCTGTATCCAAATGTATGTTTGCATCTTATGCTTGTATGCCGTAATTTAACCACAATAAAAATTATTTAAAAAAAAAAAAAAAAAAATGTATTCAATCATTTAAAATTGATACAAGCACAGATACAAGTGTTACCCAAACACACAGGGGAAAAAGACTGCCTTCCGACGCGTTTCCTGCTCAAACTGAGCACTTCATCAGGGATGGCAGGTGTCTCCCTTCCAAACTATTTATTGGAGTTGAACGACTTAACCCTTTATGAACTAAATTCAAGAATTAAATGTTCAGTTCATCTTTTCAACAAATGTTGTTACTGAACAAGGATCAAATGTCTTCAACTTCAACAAATCTCACCATTTTCTAACATGAATGTTACAATAGTTACTACAATATTTACATTAACTTTCCAATATGTTTACAATTTAAACAATAGGGGAAGTTGCTATGCAGGAAGAAAGTACTTCTCAATATGTTGAACAACTTCTAAGTGAATAGTACCCTCTAAGAGAAATATTTATGACCTATAAATGTATCGGTTTGTTTGTGTAACCATATTATTTAATAACAAATTATAAATGCAAACTGTTTTTGTTCTTATATTAAGTTTCGCTATATATATATTCACGAACCTACCCAAAACACATTTTACATCTCACAGAATATACAGTTTCACAGTGTGTAAATTCAGGTGAATCATATTACCTTGATACATCAAATAGCAGAATGAGTTAGTAGTGATGTTAGTCGATTTATATAGATTTTAAGTTTAGATGTAAAGATAACTTGTGTATATATTTCACTGGGAGCTAGCTCTATGATTACCTTTGTTGCATCAAATGATAAAATGAATTAGTAATGATGTTAATCAATTTATATAAATTTTAAGTTTAGATGCAAAAATAACTTGTGTATTTATTTCACTGGGAGCTAGCTCTATGTGAATTAGTAGTGATGTTATTCGATTTATATAGATTGTAAGTTTAGATGCAAAGATAACTTATGTATATATATCACTGGGAGCTAGCTCTATATCTCTATAATATGTATAAGTCACCACATATAGAGAATAAGAAGACTTCCTATATATTAATGATAAAATTGATCATATATATATAGTAGGAGGCAAATAACAAATAGCAAATAGTATTATAAACAAATATGCAGGTTAAGGAAAGTTGAGTTAGACTGTCTGAATAAAATCTTTCTATTGCTGTAATATATATACACTTTTTCATTATAATTAATTAATTGCCAGTATATAGCTGCAAATCCCAGATTTTATTCATTCCATTGGGAAATCCAGTTCTTAACTTATGAATCCAAAAGGCCTCTTTTTTATTTAGTTTCGCTAGTCTATCTCCTCCAGATATTCTATTTGGCACTCTATCTATGATTTGAAATTGAAACATTTTAAGTATCTCTTCTTGCATGCTTTTGTTATAATTAGTTCCATGTCTATGTGTTGCAAAGTGTCTAGCTACTGGAGTCTTAGGTTCCTTTGCCTCAATAGACAATAGATGCTCACGTATTCGTTCTTTTACAGCCCTTATTGTTCGTCCTGTATATTGCTTGCCACATTTTCTACATGAAATTAAATATACTGCATAATCTGACTGACAATCAAAATGATGTTCAATGGAAAATTCTTGTGAGGTAGTATGTGATATGAATATTTCACCCTTTTTCACGTAATGACAACTTTTACAAGGTCTACCACCCCATTTAAATGTACCTCTCTTAGGATTTAGCCAGGTCTCTCTATCTCTACTATGTACATTGGAATCCGAAAAGTTTCTATTTACAAATTGGCCTATGGTTTTTGCTCTCCTTGAAACAAATTTTACACCATCCACAGAGATGTTTTCAAGTGCTGATTCTTTTTCCAATATTGGGAAGTATTTCTTCACTATATTACATATTTTGGGATATTGATTACTGTATTGTGTGGAAAATACTAAAAAAGTGGAATTAAATGCTGACCAATACAAGGTTCTATCAAAGGGACTTGGCTATGCACCAACCAGTGACTTTAACCTATTTGACACGTTGATTGATTTGAATAAGTTTATGAGAAAGGTGATACTTAAAAAGCACTTTTGTCATATAGCTGATACCAATAATGAGAGTACACAACCCATTAGTATGCAGACTATCCCTTTCACTTCAATTTCTAATGATGTAGAAACTTTAAGCTTTAATGATCTATGTGATGTAACAGATCTAGTAACTCTCCAGAGAGATAGTATTTGCAATAGTGATGCAAATTTGATAATACCTAAAAGTGATGTAAAATTTGCCAATAAACATTTCTATCCCTCACAATCAAGAGGTGAGAATATAGATATATTCCACACAATAGTAGAACAGGAGCTCACTAAACTGCACCACCTAGAATCTAGTAAAAGTAGAAAGAAAGACAATCTTACTGCCAAAGAGAGGTTGGCCTTAAAAAATATACAAAAAAACGAACACATTGTGATCACTAATTCTGATAAAGGTGGTTCGATTGTAATCCTTGATAGAACAGCTTATGTAAATGAAGCAATGTCACAGTTAAGTGACACAGAGACATATAGAGCTCTTACGTTTAACCCCACTGCAAAATTTATTGAAGAACTAGATCTGTTGTTGGAAGAAGGCAGAAAACTAGGCATATTTGATGAAAAAATAGTTGATTCCCTACTCATAAAAACTCCAGTAATATCAACATTTAAACACTTGCCAAAAATCCATAAACACCCCACAAGACCACCGGGAAGACCAATAATTTCCACCATAGGCACTTTGGGAGAGAGATTAGGGGAATGGGTTGACGGCCACTTACAACCAGTGGTAGTCAATATGCCTGGTTACCTTAGAGACACCAAACAACTGCTTAGAAAATTAGAAGGTTTCGCACTGAGTGACACTGATATCCTCCTAACTATAGATGTAGTATCTTTATACTCATGTATACCACATCAACAGGGAGTAATAGCCTTGGAAGAAATTTTAAAACTCTACACTAACTAGGACACTGTCTTCATAAGCTACCTCACAGAAGTTGTGACCTATCTGTTGACACATAATTATTTTGTATTTGAAGGCAAAATGTACCTACAAAAGCGAGGAACAGCCATGGGGGCAAAATTTGCCCCCTCATATGTGAATATTTATTTAAGTTACTTTGAATTGTTTAAAATCTTTGGAGAGTTAAATGAGTACAAGCATCACATTAAATTCTACACAAGATTTATTGACGATGTGCTCATTATATGGAGTGGTAGTGTCGAACTGATAGAAAATTTTGTTAAGACCTTAAACTACAACAGCATGAACCTTAAGTTTACCTGGAGCTATGCCAAAGATAGTATTAACTTCCTTGATCTTAAAATTAAAATCGATAAAACTAATATGACTGTGAGTATGGAAACTTATAGAAAAGACATAGCAGGTAACACAATTCTCAGGGCAGAATCAAACCATCCAAGACATCTCAAAGGGGCAATACCCAAAGGTCAGTTTATGCGCTTACGTCGAAATTGTAGCAACACAGATGACTACAACACACATGCAGAACAGCTTAAGAAGCGCCTCATAAATAGAGGGTATAATAAGAATCAGCTAGAACATACACTCAGAGGAGTACGCCTAATGGATAGAGAAGATTTGTTGAAAGACAAAAGTAAGAGCTCTAACTCTAAAAATAAAATAGTATTTTCCACACAATACAGTAATCAATATCCTAAAATATGTAATATAGTGAAGAAATACTTGCCAATATTGGAAAAAGAATCAGCACTTGAAAACATCTCTGTGGATGGTGTAAAATTTGTTTCAAGGAGAGCAAAAACCATAGGCCAATTTGTAAATAGAAACTTTTCGGATTCCAATGTACATAGTAGAGATAGAGAGACCTGGCTAAATCCTAAGAGAGGTACATTTAAATGTGGTGGTAGACCTTGTAAAAGTTGTCATTATGTGAAAAAGGGTGAAATATTCATATCACATACTACCTCACAAGAATTTTCCATTGAACATCATTTTGATTGTCAGTCAGATTATGCAGTATATTTAATTTCATGTAGAAAATGTGGCAAGCAATATACAGGACGAACAATAAGGGCTGTAAAAGAACGAATACGTGAGCATCTATTGTCTATTGAGGCAAAGGAACCTAAGACTCCAGTAGCTAGACACTTTGCATTGCAACACATAGACATGGAACTAATTATAACAAAAGCATGCAAGAAGAGATACTTAAAATGTTTCAATTTCAAATCATAGATAGAGTGCCAAATAGAATATCTGGAGGAGATAGACTAGCGAAACTAAATAAAAAAGAGGCCTTTTGGATTCATAAGTTAAGAACTGGATTTCCCAATGGAATGAATAAAATCTGGGATTTGCAGCTATATACTGGCAATTAATTAATTATAATGAAAAAGTGTAAATATATTACAGCAATAGAAAGATTTTATTCAGACAGTCTAACTCAACTTTCCTTAACCTGCATATTTGTTTATAATACTATTTGCTTTTTTTTATTTGCCTCCTACTATATATATATGATCAATTTTATCATTAATATATAGGAAGTCTTATTCTCTTTATGTGATGACTTATACATATTATAGAGATATAGAGCTAGCTCCCAGTGAAATATATACATAAGTTATCTTTGCATCTAAACTTACAATCTATATAAATCGAATAACATCACTACTAATTCACATAGAGCTAGCTCCCAGTGAAATAAATACACAAGTTATTTTTGCATCTAAACTTAAAATTTATATAAATTGATTAACATCATTACTAATTCATTTTATCATTTGATGCAACAAAGGTAATCATAGAGCTAGCTCCCAGTGAAATATATACACAAGTTATCTTTACATCTAAACTTAAAATCTATATAAATCGACTAACATCACTACTAACTCATTCTGCTATTTGATGTATCAAGGTAATATGATTCACCTGAATTTACACACTGTGAAACTGTATATTCTGTGAGATGTAAAATGTGTTTTGGGTAGGTTTGTGAATATATATATAGCGAAACTTAATATAAGAACAAAAACAGTTTGCATTTATAATTTGTTATTAAATAATATGGTTACACAAACAAACCGATACATTTATAGGTCATAAATATTTCTCTTAGAGGGTACTATTCACTTAGAAGTGGTTCAACATATTGAGAAGTACTTTCTTCCTGCATAGCAACTTCCCCTATTGTTTAAATTGTAAACATATTGGAAAGTTAATGTAAATATTGTAGTAACTATTGTAACATTCATGTTAGAAAATGGTGAGATTTGTTGAAGTTGAAGACATTTGATCCTTGTTCAGTAACAACATTTGTTGAAAGGATGAACTGAACATTTAATTCTTGAATTTAGTTCATAAAGGGTTAAGTCGTTCAACTCCAATAAATAGTTTGGAAGGGAGACACCTGCCATCCCTGATGAAGTGCTCAGTTTGAGCAGGAAACGCGTCGGAAGGCAGTCTTTTTCCCCTGTGTGTTTGGGTAACACTTGTATCTGTGCTTGTATCAATTTTAAATGATTGAATAAAATTTATTTGTTCTTTTTACCAAAGTTTGTGCTGCCTGCATTCACCTCCTACAACTCTTTTGGAATTTTTTAAGTCTGGCATAACCCAGGCTGTGTATTTTTTAGTATTACCAGTTAAATGATGCAGTTAATGATCCTAAGTGAATCAATACAGCAGGTGCTACGCCTCTCAAGTAGTTCAACATTCATTCATAAGTCATAGAGTTCGTCAAACAATACTATTTAGTGGATTATATTAACCGTTAAGCTTAGTTAGGCACACCCTAAGTTATTAATAGATGTTAAAGTTAAATGCCAAAATGGCAACTCGGTGTAGCTATTCAGGTCGTTATTACAATATGAACAGTATTCATTCATCTAGAAAAACCCTAATAGTATAATAATCATGCTGAGTATTGAAAGTAACCCTAGCGGCTCATAGATACAAGGTACTGGGCAGTTAAAATTAACACAAAAGATAGAGTGTGAACTAGTTCAGCACTCTCCCCTGACGCATTTCGCCCGATAGGGCTTTATCAAAGGCAGCGAGCCGCCGAATTTGTGGGGATTTAAACCCTGAAGAGCCGGAAGTCCCGCCCCCAATCCAGTTTGATTGGAGTTAAGATCGTGTGTATACACGTTGATAGACAGTTATGTGGACCAATGATTTTGTTGGATTATCGTTCTTGGAGTATCTACTTGGTAATAGCACTGAAAATCCTGTACTATTCCTATGATATTCCCCAACATTCTGAAAACTTTAGCCATTTACCTTAAATCAACTTATATATTTGCGCTTATTGAATAAAAGATTAAAACTCTTAGTGTGGCATTATTGTTTTTCGCATACAGCAGGATTTCCTTAGTTTTATATAAATCAAAACAGCTTTATTAATTCTTCCAGTATGGATCGTTACCTGAAAGTTTTTTATTAAACACATGTCTTTCAATCAAATTTATAGTTATAATTTATTTTAAAGCATACTCTGTTTCTTAATGTGTGTAGTTGTGTAAGTTATAAAGTGATGCTATTATGAAATTAAATGTATTATTATTACCAGGAGGGATACGTGCCTAGTGGGTATACATCAATTCTATTGATAAGATAAGTGAGTGCCTATTTAATCTCACCGTTTTATTGTGTAAAAGTGGATCTAAATAATATGTGAAAGATAGGGAAAGGAAAAGGTGAAAGAATATATATTTATATTGAAGGTACTCATCTCTAGTGAAGATGTATGTGCTACCTCATGAATGTAAACACGTAGAATAGTGATGAAAATAAAATCAATCTGCTAAGGCAGATAAGTGAAAAAAATCTTTTTATAATAAAATATATATATGTGTTGAGGACAATAAATAAATGTGCTGTGATGTGATTAGAACTCAAACAATTAGAGCAAAAGTGTGATGTGAAGAAAAACTATGTGAAAAAACACAATTTTGGCCACTCAAGTGTACCATAAACTTGGATATGAATTACAATTATTTACTGGTTATCCCTCAGAAGAGGAGATGAACTCCATTGGTCTTCTGAAAAGCATCTTTCATTATTGAAGTTTCTATTACATGATTTTATCTGTAAATATATATATTTATATTGTTGCTGTTATTGATGTTGTCAATTTATATAACCCTTGTTTTCATGAAGATATTAAACATTAAATGTGTATGCTTTTTTATATATATATATTTTCTATATTCATTAACATGCCCATTGGTTCATATCCTGCACTAAGGTTGTACTACACGATCCAAGGTTATATTGAGACTAAGGTGGATCTTTATTAGACATATTTATGGATGAGTCTCACATGTTCTCACCCATATATGAAGTATTAATGTGTTCATATCTGGCTTCTGATTTGGTTGTATTTACCATTTTTTGTTACTGTTAGTAAATAAATAGTGATACACACTTACAGATTCCCATTTTACAGAAGGAAGAAATATATAAATTGGGAATATACCATAGTCTGAGATTTGTTATGCCATATTCCATATGTTTTCAATATTAATCTCTCACATACATTAGTATTTAGTTATTCATGGCATTCTGTTGTTATCTACAGATAAACATAAAGATTGTTTTGTTCATTGAGACCCCAAGGTTGGACGGAATTTAGTAAGTAGATCCATCGGCTTTCAGATTTTAGTAATGCCGTCTCCAGATCTCCTCCCCGGAACCCTAGGCCTACTTTCTCAATGCCCCAACATAGTAGGTCTCTCTGGTTAGAATTGTGATATTTTAAGAAGTGCGCAGCTACACTAGTTAAGGTCTTCAGTTCCTCTTTATCTTTAGCTGCATTTTTTATATTTCTAAGATGTTCAAGAAGCCTTATTCTCAATTTCCTAGTGGTCATACCCACGTAATACAGATTACAAGTGCATTGAAGCACATATATTACACTTTCTGTGTTACAACTAATATATCTCTTGATTTTATGTTTCTTCCCAAACCTGTCCTCTATCTCTGTGGTGTTTTTCATGAATATACAGGTACTACAATTACCACATTTGTGGGCTCCTGGATTAAATCAAGAAATGGTCTTTTTCCTTTAAGTCTTTAATATTTTTAGTTCTCCTGAACCCAAATGAAGGAGTTGTTCCCAATGTTGATTTAAGTAAAGGGTCAGTCATTAAGATGTTCCAATGTTTTTTGATTATACTTATGGTTTGAGGAGTTTGCGAATTGTGAGTTAGAATCAGTCTTGGAGTTTGGGAGCTGGTCTTGTTATGTCTTTTATGCAGTAAGTTGTTTCTTGGTGTTAATCGGGCTTTATGTTTAGCCTTTTTGATGGATCTTTTACTGTATCCTCTTTTTAGTAATCTTGCCTCCAAATCTAGTGCTCTTGCCTCAAAGGTTTGTATTTCAGAGCAATTTCTGCGGAGCCTCAGGAATTCTCCTGTGGGCAGGCTTTTCATTGTGCCTGGTGCATGTGCACTGGTACTGTGTAACAGGCTGTTCATAGCAGTAGGTTTCCTAAATTGGTCAGTACTTATGATTCCATCAGTATTCTTACGAATGGTAATATCCAAAAAATGTATCTGAACTAAACTCTCTTCGTGTGTTAATTTGATGTTTAGTTGATTATTGTTCAGATGTGTAAGGAATTGTAATAATTCTGAATGGGTGCCCTCCCAGATGAAAAATATGTCATCTATAAATCTAATCCATAATGGTATTAGATCTATATATTTTTTATTTTCGTCCGTGAATACAAATTCCGTTTCCCACCACCCGAGGAACAGGTTGGCATATGTGGGCGCACAAGTCGTGCCCATGGCTGTTCATCGGGTTTGCAGATAGAATTGGCCATCAAATGTGAAGAAATTGTAGTTCAAAACCATTTCAAGTAATTTAAGAACAAAGTTGTCATGTTCTTTACCTTCTTCTGAGTTTTTCTCCAAGAAATATTTTACAGCTTGTAGACCTTGTTTATGGTTTATGGATGTATAGAGGGATTCCACATCCGTAGTTACTAGCCATGTTGTTTCGTTAAGTGCTAGATGTTCCAGCCTTTGTAAGACTTGCATTGTGTCTTGGACATAAGACGGTAATTCCTCTACATAAAATCGTAATCTGTGATCAATATATTCACTGGCTTTCTCTGTTAGGCATCCAATTCCTGATACTATCGGACGTCCTGGTGGTGTTTCTGCATTTTTGTGAATCTTAGGTAACATATAGAAAGTGGCAATCTTGGGGTTAACAACCGTGAAAAATTTATTTTCCTTAATTGTAATTACTCCTTCATTGTAAGCTCTGTTTACTGGGTTGGTATAGATTTTCATGTATCCTTCCATAGGGTTAAAGAGAAGTTTCGTATAGCAAGATTTATCTTTTAGTTGTTTTGAGGCTTCTTTCAAGTACATTTCTAACAGCCATATTACTATGTTACCTCCCTTGTCTGATCCTCTTTTTACAACTTGGTCCCATTCCTTCATCTCCTGAATAGCCAGATGTTCTTTATAAGTTAAATTATGTTGTGAAGGTAAAATTGTTAAAGAGGTGATGCCGCGACAGACCAAGTTTTTAAATACTTCAATCTGAGGGGCATTAACAAATTTTGGTACAAAAGTCGATTTGTTGTTAAGTTTTTCTCTCCATTTTGTGGGGGTTTTTGGTTCAGATTCTGTCAATCGATTTTCCAAATCTCTAAGGCTACTTAGTTCTTCTTCAGACCAGCCGTCTGGATTAGAATATTGGGAGAAATGTTTTTTTAGGAGTAATTTCCTAATGAACAATTGAATATCCTTTATAGTTTCAAACTTATCAACATTGGTGGAGGGGCAGAATGAAAGGCCTTTAGACAGTACAGACATATGTTCAGGTTTTAATGATATGTTTGATAAATTTATCACTCTCAATGATTCAGACGAATCTGGGAGAAGGGACTGTGTTCCCTCCTCTGAGGTCTCCAAGGTCCTTGATTGTCTTTGTGTGATCTCGTACGTGCTCTGGCTGTTTTTTTGTGTGCGCCCCCTGCCTCTGCATGTCCTCCTCCCTGTTCTCCTACGTCTAAAAAATCCTTTCTTTTATTCCTACTAGAGGATCTTGGTGCAATCGTAGGTGTAGGATTTGGGGGGTCTTCATTACTAGATTGATAATTGGTAGAACTCCCTTCTTCCCCATCAGTGTCAGATATGTCGCTTTCATTTATGTTTACTTTGGGATTCCTGTTACTGTTTCTATAGAAACCATTTTTACGCCATTTGTAAACTCTATTATTATTAAAGTCACTGATATCTCTGTTTAGTTTGCCTTGTTTTACATTTTTGAGTTTGAGTTCATATTTGTCCAGTTCTTGTTGGTAAGACTTATATAATTGGTTAAAATCTTTATAATGTTCAAATTTTTTGAGAACCTCATTTTGTTCTTTAATTTTTGTTTCAAATAGATCATATTCTGACTTATCGTGCTTTACTAATATGCCCATTAATTTAGCAGAGCATTCAGATAGGGCCTCCTCCCATTCAGTAGTATAAGTTGGGTTTTTTCTTTATATCAAGTGACGGCAACATAACCTAACATTAAACTGTATTTAACTGGTTAAGCGTATCATACTGATTCAGGTTCTCAGATCATAATTCACCCTGATTAAAATTATTGTCCTAGCTTCTTTGCAGCAAGCTATTGAGTGAATATAAACTAGCGATTTTTATTGGTTACACTTTAGATCACTTATAACTGTGATATCATACAGGCCTAATCATAACACTTAGTGATCTAATAAACCACCTACTACACTGATCTTGGTACTGGAGTGTAATTTTTATTGTGTGTGTAATAAACCAACAATTTGTTTTTTTTAATTTCTATAATAAGGTTATATTTTTAAATCCTGTTGGGATATTCCGTCCTTTAGTTCAGGGCCCAGAGTGCTGTAAGTGCATACTTTGGGAATCTTGGTATCCTATATATCAATTTTCCTTTTTGTTTGGATTCATATTTATGCACAAGCACCATTTCCTCCTGATACTTATAGGTTGACGAATATAGACCTTCTAACGTATATGTAAACATACTACTAGAGGAAAAGCCCAAGTAGTGCCACTGTTCATTTGGTGTGTTAGCCATCTTGGATGACGTCACTTAAAAGAACCTACATTCTTCGTTAGCTGTCAAGAGAAGAGGATGCTCTGCACTGGATATCTTGAAGATGGACCCGCTCCACGCCGGATGGATGAAGATAGAAGATGCCGTCTGGATGAAGACTTCTGCCCGGTTGGATGAAGACTTCTGCCAGGTTGGATGAAGACTTCTGTCGCTTCGTTGAGGACTTCTGCCGGTTTTGTTGAGGATGGATGTCGGGTGTTCAAAAACTGTAAGTGGATCTTCGGGGGTTAGGTTTTTTTAAGGGTTTATTGGGTGGGGTTTTTTTTTTAGAGTAGGGCTTTTGGGTAGAAATAGAGCTAAATGCCCTTTTAAGGGCAATGCCCATCCAAATGCTCTTTACAGGGCAATGGGGAGCTTAATTTTTTTAGTTAGGATTTTATTTGGGGGGTTGGTTGTGTGGGTGGTGGGTTTCACTGTTGGGGGGTTGTTTGAATATTTTTTTTTACAGGTAAAAGAGCTGATTTCTTTGGGGCAATGCCCCGCAAAAGGCCCTTTTAAGGGCTATTGGTAGTTTAGTTTAGGCTAGGGTTTTTTTTATTTTGATAGGGCTATTAGATTAGGTGTAATTAGTTTAAATATCTGATAATTTCTTTTTTTATTTTGTAATTTAGTGTTTGTTTTTTGTAATTTAGTTTATTGTATTTAATTTATGTAAAATATTTAATTGTAGTGTAAGGTTAGGTGAAAGTGTAAGACAGGTTAGGTTTTATTTTACAGGTAAGTTTGTATTTATTTTAGCTAAGTAGTTAGTAAATAGTTAATAACTATTTAGTAACCATTCTACCTATTTAAAATAAATACAAACTTGCCTGTGAAATAAAAATAAAACCTAAGCTAGCTACAATATAACTATTAGTTATATTGTAGCTAGCTTAGGGTTTATTTTATAGTTTTAGTTATTAATAATAGGTTTTATTTAGATTAAAGTTAGTGGATAGGGTTAGACTTAGGGTTAGGTTTAGGGGTTAATAAATTTAGTATAGTGGCGGCGACGTTGAGGGCGGCAGATTAGGGGTTAATAAGTATAATGTAGGTGTCGGCAATGTCGGGGGCGGCAGATTCGGGTTTAATAAGTGTAATATTAGGGGTATTTAGACTCAGGGTTCATGTTAGGGTGGTAGGTGTAAACATTAATTTTGTTTCCCCATAGGAATCAATGGGGCTGCGTTACGGAGCTTTACGCTGCTTTTTTGCAGGTGTTAGGCTTTTTTTCAGCTGGCTCTCCCAATTGATGTCTAAGGGGAAATCGTGCATGAGCATGTAAAACCAGCTTACGGCAGCTTTCAGCAGCGCTGGTATTGGAGTGCGGTATGGAGCTCAATTTTGCTTTACGCTGCAATATTACCTAATAACGCTGGGTTTTTATAAACCTGTAATACCAGCGCTTTAGGGAAGTGAGCGGTGCAAATAACTTGCAAGTTAGCACCGCACCGCTCATAACACAAAACTTGTAATCTAGCCATCAGGAATCTGTAACACCCCATCTAATTGATTCATAAATAAACAATGTACTCTGCTCCACATTTCAGCATACACACATAGAAACGGTTTAAATGGCAATAGTCTGAAAAGTTAGATACGAAAGAGAATGCAAGTATGAGCTTTAAAACAATTCAAACTTTACGTTCCACAATTAATAACTATCAACAGTTATTATGAAAGTATAACAGAATTTAATGAGGAATTGGCTGGTGCCTATTGTTGATTATAGCCAAATTTTTCATTGCATGTACAGCTCTAAGAAAAACACACACAATATCATGACTAGGGAATTCAAATCTTGAACAGAAAGCATAAATATAATCATTTAGCCAATTCAATGTAGTTTTGTACATAAAGATAATAATTAATATCTATTTCTTCTATAAAAAGTCAACAATGGTAGTATATTGACAAAATCTTCTGAAAACATTTTACCAGGTCCTTCTCATATCCTGCAGAAAACCAAGCTCACACTCTTGGGAAAAAAATTTGAAAATAATTCTTATTGTGTTTGACAATGGGGGTAAAACCCTAAAATTGTATTATTTAATAAAAGGACTGAGTTATATGGAGAGTTCTCTATAATCAAAATGTTTTTATTTATATATTTGTACAAGCACCCCACTAAGCTGGTAATAATAAGGGAGTGCTTGTCACACCAGTGCCGAGAGTTGATCCTGGGACCTTTGGTTTCTAGCCGGTTGTCGTCCCTCCTGAGCCACTGGAGGACTCAGGCTCTTTTTGAGAATTGCTTAGTCTACTGTTTGCTCTGGCTGGCTCTCTAGATGCACCTGCCTGGCAGCTGCAGACAGTTACTCAATCAACAACCTATAGAAACTGATTCCTGTTTTCTGTGTTTGCCTGTGTATAGGACTGTTTTCCTGGGTGTGCTACTGCCATTCCTGTTTCTGCTGTTCTCTGTGTACAACCTCTGCCTATTTGACTCAGCCTTTGGATTCTGATTTGGTTCTGTTGTTGCCTGCAAGAATCTGGCCTTTGACCATTTGGCCTGAACTGACCTTGATTTTGTTTTGCCTCTGGATTTGTCACATCATGGGATCTAACCCTCCATGCTGGAGCAATGTGTGTCATTGTCAATTTCCAATCTAAGGATCCTTTCCTGGACTTAGGTTATGCACTTGGGTTTATATTGTTTAAATTTCAATATAAACTGGAAAAACCTTGGTCCATAACTTACAGGAAAACAAAGCATGCCTTCAACCAAACACAATGAGATTCAAAAAAGGGTGACACATGCCCTGCCCCTTTGTAATTTACTAGGTACATAGAAAACATGGAAATGGACTACACTCTCAAACTGGACTGGGTACACATCTCAAAGCCCTGCAAAACTCAGAATACTGTGCAAACATTTTAGGCATGTGAAAAAATGCTGTAAAGTAAAAATGCTTTAAAAAATACAAATATTATCAGCTTATTTTTTTTACCAATTTACATAATGCAAAGTGAGTGAACAGAAAAGTCTAAATCAAATCAATATTTTGTGTGAACACCCTTTGCCTTCAAAATAGCATCAACTCTTCTAGGTACACTTTCACACAGCTTTTTAAGGAACTCAGGTAGGTTGCTCCAAATATCTAAACACAGTTCTTCTGTGGATTAAGGCAGCCTCAGTTGCTTTTGTCTCTTCATGTACCCCTAGACAGACTTAATGATCCTGAGATTTAATTACGGTTTGCAGTTCAGAAGGTTGGTCTCCGCCCACAATGTGACATCACATGCTCAAATCCAATGATCGTTTCACCAAATAGCCACTTGGCTTATTTAAGGATACTTGAAAAAGCCAAGTGACTATTTGGTGACAATTGTTGGATTTGAGCGTGTGATGTCATGTTGTGGGTGGAGACCAACCTTCTGAACTGCAAACCATAATCATAGACATTGTTTATAATATACAGTCTGTGTAATATATGGATGTTCTAGCTGTGGCCTAGATTACGAGTTTTGCGGTAAGCTAAAAAGCAGGGTTAACAGCTGCTAACGCTGCTTTTTTTTACGCCCGCTGGTATTACGAGTCTTGCAGGTTTAGGGGCACCGCACACTTTTTTGGCCTTACCGCAAAACGACTTACGTAAACTCCGTAAAGTCTTTTTTCTATGGGAATCCATAGCACTGGTATTACGAGTCTGTCCTGGGAGACCAAAAAGTGAGCGGTACACCCTCTACCACCAAGATTCCTACCGCATTTGAAAGTCAGTAGTTATGAGTTTTATGGTACAACGCCGTAACATAAAACTCATAACTAAAGTGCTAAAAAGTACACTAACACCCATAAACTACCTATTAACCCCTAAACCAAGGCCCTCCCACATCGCAAACACTATGATAAAATTTTTAACCCCTAATCTGCCGCTCCGGACATTGCCGCCACTATAATAAACATATTAACCCCTAAACCGCCGCTTTCCTGCCTCGCAAACACTAGTTAAATATTATTAACCCCTAATCTGCCGTCCCTAGCATCGCCGCCACGTACATAATACTTATTAACCCCTAATCTTCCGCTCCGGACATCGCTGTGACCTACATTATATTTATTAACCCCTAATTTGCCGCCCCAATGTCGTTGCAACCTACCTACACTTATTAACCCTTAATCTGCCACTCCCAACGTCGCCGCCGCCACTATACTAAATGTATTAACCCCTAAATCTAAGTCTAACCCTAACCCTAACACCCCCTAACTTAAATATAATTTAAATAAATCTAAATAAAATTCCTATCATTAACTAAATAATTCCTATTTAAAACTAAATACTTACCTGTAAAATAAACCCTAAGCTGGCTACAATATAACTAATAGTTACATTGTATCTAGCTTAGGGTTTATTTTTATTTTACAGGCAAGTTTGTATTTATTTTAACTAGGTAGAATAGTTACTAAATAGTTATTAACTATTTAATAACTATGTAGCTAAAATAAATACAAAAGTACCTGTAAAATAAAACCTAACCTAAGTTACAATAACACCTAACAGTACACTATAATTAAATAAATTATCTACATTAAATACAATTAAATAAATTAAATTAAATTAGCTAAAGTACAAAAAAAACACTAAATTACAGAAAATAATAAACAAATTACAAGATATTTAAACTAATTACACCTGATTGGAACAACCAATAGAATGCAAGCTCAATCCTATTGGCTGATTGGATCAGCCAATAGGATTGAACTTCAATACTATTGGCTGATTGCATCAGCCAATAGGATTTTTACTACCTTAATTCCGATTGGCTGATAGATTTCTATCAGCCAATCGGAATCTAAGGGACGCCATCTTGGATGACGTCACTTAAAGGAACCGTCATTCGCCGCTAGTCTGTCGGATGAAGAGGATGCTCCGCGTCAGATGTCTTGAAGATGGAGCTGCTCCGCGTCGGATGGATGAAGATAGAAGATGCCGTCTGGATGAAGACTTCTGCCCGTCTGGAGGACCACTTCAACCGGCTTGGATGAAGACTTCTCCTGGCTTCGTTGAGGACTTCGGCCCGGTTAGATGAAGACTTCTGCCGCTTCCTTGAGTATGGATGTCCGGTCTTCAGAACAGTAAGTCGATCTTCAGGGGTTAGTGTTAGGTTTTTTTAAGGGTGTATTGGGTGGGTTTTATTTTTTAGATTATGGTTTGGCCCGCAAAAGAGCTAACTGCCTTTTTAAGGGCAATGCCCATCCAAATGCCCTTTTCAGGGCAATGGGGAGCTTAGGTTTTTTTAGATAATATTTTATTTGGGGGGGTTGGTTGTGTGGGTGGTGGGTTTTACTGTTGGGGGGGTGTTTGTATTTCTTTTTTACAGGTAAATGAGCTGATTACTTTGGGGCAATGCCCCGCAAAAAAACCCTTTTAAGGGCCATTGGTAGTTTATTGTAGGCTAGGGTTTTTTTATTTTGGGGGGGCTTTTTTATTTTGATAGGGCTCTTAGATTAGGTGTAATTAGTTTAAATATCTTGTAATTTGTTTTTATTTTCTGTAATTTAGTGGGGGTTTTTTGTGATTTAGATAATTTAATTTAATTGTTTTTAATTTAGTTAATTTATTTATTTGACAGGTAGTGTTAGGTGTAACAGGTTAGGTTTTATTATACAGGTAAATTTGTATTTATTTTAGCTAGGTAGTTAGTAAATAGTTAATAACTATTTAGTAACTATTCTACCTAGTTAAAATAAATACAAACTTGCCTGTAAAATAAAAATAAACCCTAAGCTAGCTACAATGTAACTATTAGTTATATTGTAGCTAGCTAAGGGTTTATTTTATAGGTAAGTATTTATTTTTACATAGGAATTATTTAGTTAATGATAGTAATTTTATTTAGATTTATTTAAATTATATTTAAGTTAGGGGGTGTTAGGGTTTAGGATTAGACTTAGGTTTAGGGGTTAATAAATTTAGAATAGTGGCGGCGACTTTTGGGGCAGTAGATTAGGGGTTAATAAGTGTAGGTAGGTGGCAACGATGTCGGGGCAGCATATTAGGGGTTAATAAGTGTAAGATTTGGGTGTTTAGACTCTGGGCTCATGTTAGGGTGTTAGGTGTAAACATAAATTTTATTTCCCCATAGGATTCAATGGGGCTGCGTTACTGAGTTATACACTGCTTTTTTGCAGGTGTTAGACTTTTTTTCAGCCGGCTCTCCCGTTGATTCCTATGGGGAAATCGTGCACGAGCATGTTACACCAGCTCACCGCTGACTTAAGCAGCGCTGGTATTGAAGTGAAGTGTGGAGAAAAATTTTGCTCTACGCTCAATTTTTGTCTTTTAACGCTGGGTTTGTAAAAACTCGTAATATCAGCGCTGTAGGAAAGTGAGCGGTGAGAGAAAACTGCTCGTTAGCACCGCACCCCTGTTACCGCAAAACTCGTAATCTACCCGTGAGGTTGTTCTCTGTAAACCCCTTTGATTTTAACACATGTTTAAATAAATTGTTTTAACTTTCATCTGAGTTCACTTTTATCTGCTTCTGCTTAGAGTCTCCCATTGCTTTTATATCTAGAGCTTGATGTGAATCTTTGCAATATGTGAGTATACAACTTACATGTGAATTAACCCTGTAGTCTTACAGGACTTTGCCATTGGCAGCATTGATCTGTTTTATTTGTGTTTAACCCTTGGAGTTCGACTGCAGCATTAATTCCCACTGAGAAGTAATCCCTGGGATCACTGCGCAATTGGAGTTGGGATTTACTCTCCAATTGACTTTTTTGGACATATCCTATTTGTACTAACACATTGTTTTTTTTTTGTTGTTTTAATTTGTTTTTCTTTTTGTGTATTAATTATGTTAAATATGTTTATTCTTTTATGTTTAATAAATTATCATTACCATTCAAGTGGATACAAATAAGATATCTGAAAATGTAGTGAAAAAAACAATAATTTTTTTTTTTGCTAAAATATATAAATGTTAAATCCCTAAAATGAAAAAAAATTTCAACATTTTTCGTACATTACATCTCTCTTAACTTTAGTTTATATAAATCATACAATATTACCAGACACATTTAGTTTATTTAAAACATACAGTTTTACCAGACACATTTAAATAATTATAATTGGTTTATATTTGACTTTCAGTTCTACTATATCTTCATAATGTATTGCCACATTATAAATAAAGGCTTCAGGATCCCACTTTGGCTAAATTTAGAGAAGCACGTTTTGACTTCTTAGGGCTTTTGTAAAAATAGACCAAGCAAGTTTAAATAAAAAAAGAAAAAAGAAAAATAAATACAAGAGAAAAGATTTGTGTGTATGAAGAGTTCAAAGTCTAACATGAGATTTAGGATAAACAAAATTATTTAAGCCAGGGGTAAGGTAATAGTTAAAAGATACAGACTGACAGAAGGGGTGGGAGTCTAAATAGATGAAAATCAGCATAACTATGTCAATGTACATAATGTTAATGCATTATACTATAGTAGCATCCATGCTATTGCTCAAAAAAAGAGTGCTAAGAAAATCAGTAAACAAAAAAGGAAAGAACAATACTAGATATGCAATCATTTTGTATTTAACAAAGGTTTGTGTGTTGCATCTGTACAAAAACAAATAACAAACGAGTCTTTAAGCCAATAAATCAATGGCCAAATGAACAACATTTATTCTAACATTTGCTCATTCATTATTGCAATAAACACAGGCAGGTATCTATCCAATCAGAATTATCCTACTATGGACAATAATCCTACTATGTTAAGGCTTAATTGATAGAGACAGCAACCTGTCAATGTCAGGTTAGACTAGCTTCACTTGGATTTCTCCCTAATCCTCATGGTCGAAAGATAACTGAAAATGAACATATAATGCCTTGCAGTCAGTTTATTCTTTCACTTCTCTGCCAATAATTTAAAAAATAATAGATCTGCCCCACTGTGTCTAATACAGAAAGAAGCGGAGTGCTATAGAGAGAGATAGAGAAAAACCCAAGTGAGTCCCAAAGAACAAAGACCTGCTTAAAGGGGCAGGAAACCCCAAAATTGTCTTTCATGATTTAGGTAGAACATACAATTTTAAACAACTTTCCAGTTTACTTCTATTATCAAATTTGCTTAATTCTCTTGGTAACATTTGTTGAAGGTGCAGCAATGCACTACTGGTTTCTAACTGAACACATGGGTGAGCCAATGACAATCGGTTGCTCCTGAGCTTTCCAAGATAAACCTTTCATCAAAGGATTACAAGAAAAGAAAGCAAATTAAATAATAGAAGTAAACTGGAAAGTTGTTTAAAATTGCATTCTCTGTCTACAACATCATTAATGTCTAATTATGACTTAACTGTCCCTTTAAATGTATAACCTCTATTGTTTTTAGTGTGGGATAAACCAACTTTTTTGCACATACCACAAGTCAGTATAAATCATGTCAGATATAGTTAAAAAGATGCTGACATAGTTGGTTGGCACACAAGAACTAATGTTGAATTGCGTTTTTTTGTAAACAAGGCTAAAGCTTTAATAAATTGTTGATATACACTGTGAGATACACATACTATGTGACAAACAGTAAACAGTTTTCCTGGCCAGGCTTGTGTCTTCAAGTGCACAATGGAGTACTGCTCTTTCAGAATTAAACAAGCTGGAATCATTGGCTTACCACAAACCCTTACTGGGACACTGCAAGTTAAACACTGCAACCAAGCAGACACAAGAGGTAATAGAGCAATGAGACTACACACAGTAGTTGAACTCTCACTAGTACTTTAATAAGCACCTACAAAGAAAAAAAACTAAAATGCAGCTGTAAATTCATAAATCTAAACACCAATAGAAAACATACCTTAGTAAAAATGTAGTCTCGCTATCGTTATGAAGAAAAACTTGCATAGGTGACTTAAATGCAGATTAAAAGAAACAGTCCTTGCACTCTGGAGGTAAACATTTTAAAAACAAAAACATTTTATTAGAAGAAATATAAAAAAAAAACAAGACATGTCAGGCTTGCAGGGCAACAAAGACTAACTCCCCTGATGTGTTTCAGGCTGCATTAGTGCTTAATCATAGGTAACTTTAATTCAGATCACTTGAAAACAGAGGCACCCAAGGTAAAAGCCAGTAATATTGCAAAATAAATAGTCAGATAATAACAAACTGCCAAGTCACTTTGCTAAGAGAATAAGGAAATTCAGACAGTCCGGGTAAAAGCCTTACAGGGAAAAGCAGCATAAAATTATTTAACAAAGGCAAAATAAAAAAAGAAGCTAAAGCCAAATGCCAAATCAGTCCAAAACAAGGTGTTAATACAGAAGTCAGGGGAAGCCAAAATCAAGCCAGTATAACCAAACAAAAACTTCTAGAGAAAGAAGTCAGAACACTCAATACAGAAAGCTTATAAAGACTAGCACAGAACTAATGGGACTACCATCTACCAAAAACCCAATGGTAGAATATTCCTTCACCTCTGGAGCAAGAGAAGAATCTAGAAAACAACCTCTATCTCTGGAATTATTGATACCCCTGAGTTCAAATTGCCTTTAAAGGGACAGTCAACACCAGAATGTTTGTTGTTTTAAAAGATAGATAATCTGTTAATTACCCATTCCCCAGTTTTGCATAACCAACACAGTTATAATAATATATGTTTTACCTCTGTAATTACCTTGTCTCTAAACCTCTGCAGTCTGCCCCCTTATTTCAGTCCTTTTAACAGACTTGCATTTTAGCCAATCAGTGCTCACTCCTCGGTAAATTCACGTGCATTAGCTCAATGTTATCTATATAAAAAAAATGCAGCTAGATTACGAGTTTTGTGTTATGAGTGAAAAAGCTTCATAACGCTGCTTTTTCACTACCGCTGGTATTACGAGTCTTGCGGGTATATCTGTACCGCACACATTTTTGGCCGTAACGCAATGTAACTACCGCAGCTTTCAAAAAGTCAGCCAATAGGATTGAGCTCGCATTCTATTGGCTGTTCCAATCAGCCAATAGAAAGCGAGCTCAAACCTATTGGCTGATTGTATCAGCCAATAGAATTGAAGCTCAATCCTATTGGCTGATTGTATCAGCCAATAGGATTTTTTCAACTTTAATTCCGATTGGCTGATAGAATTATATCAGCCAATCGGAATTCAAGGGAAGCAATTTTGGATGATGTTCCTTAACCCCTTGAGTGCTAACGACGGCTCTGAGCCGTCGCAGAGTTTCCCACTCTGGTGCTAACGACGGCTCAGAGCTCTCGCTAGCACTCTCCCACCTTGAGGGAGATCTGGGGGCTCCCACCCGCTCCTACCCTGGCGATCGTACCTGCATAGTGACAGGCATCACCAGGGCTTCATGTTTTGTGCAGTGACATCACGCGCAATGACGTGATGACGTCACAGCACAACTTTATTAAAAATTTACAATACAAAGTATAGGGAAAGGGGGCATGCTGCTTAGAAGTATCTCAGGCTTCTAAGCAGCTACAGACCCTCAAGACCCACCGTTGGAAAGGTAATCGACTAACCTTTCCAACTGTGTAAGTCTTGGGGATCAGAAAAAAAAATACAAAAGTTTAAAAAAAAAAACTTAAATCACCTTAGCACCCAGGTAGGAAAGTGCTTAGCATTCAAAGGGTTAAAGGAACCTTCATTCTTCAGTAGCCGTCGTCAGAAGAGGATGCTCCATGCCGGATGTCTTGAAGATGGAGCCGCTCCACGTCGGAAGGATGAAGATAGAAGATGCCGTCTGGATGAAGACTTCTGCCCGCCTGGAGGACCACTTCTTGCCACTTGGATGAAGACTTCTCCTGGCTTCATTGAGGACTTCTGCCCGCTTGGATGAAGACTTCTCCTGGCTTCGTTGAGGATGGATGTCTGGTCTTCAAAAACTGTAAGTGGATCTTCGGGGGTTAGTGTACGTGTTAGGTTTTTTTAAGGGTTTATTGGGTGGGTTTTATTTTTAGCTTAGAGTTTTGGGCTAAAAAAAGCTCAATGCCATTTTAAGGGCAATGCCCATCCAAATGCCCTTTTCAGGGTACTGGGGAGCTTAGGTTTTTTAGGTAGTTTTTTTGGGGGGTGGTTGGTTGTGTGGTTGGTGGGTTTTATTGTTGGGTAGTTGGTTGTATTTTTTTTACAGGTAAAAGAGCTGATTTCTTTGGGGCAATGCCCCGCAAAAGGCCCTTTTTAGCGCTATTGGCAGTTTAGTTTATGCTAGGGTTTTTTTTATTTTGGGGGGGGGGCTTTTTTATTTTGATGCTTTTAGATTAGGTGTAATTAGTTTAAATCTTTGATAATTTCTTTTTTATTTTGTTTAATTTAGTGTTTATTATTTTTTGTAATTTAGTTGATTGTATTTAATTAATGTCATTGATTTAATTGTAGTGTAAGGTTAGGTGTTAGTGTAAGACAGGTTAGGTTTTATTTTACAGGTAAGTTTGTATTTATTTTAACTAGGTAGTTAGTAAATAGTTAATAACTATTTACTAACTAGTCTACCTAGTTAAAATAAATACAAACTTACATGTGAAATAAAAATAAAACATAAGCTAGATACAATGTAACTATTAGTTATATTATAGCTAGCTTAGGTTTTATTTTTAGGTAAGTATTTAGGTTTAAATAGGAATTATTTAGGTATCAATTTTTATTTAGATTTATTTTAATTATGTTAAAGTTAGTGGTGTTAGGGTTAGGGTTACATTAGGGTTAGGGTTAGACTTAGGGTTAGGTTTAGGGGTTAATAACTTTAGTATAGTGGTGGCGACGTTAGGAGCAGCAGATTAGGGGTTAGTAAGTGTAGGTAGGCAGTGACGACATTGGGGGCGGCAGATTAGGGGTTAATAAGTGTAATGTAGGTGGCTGCAATGTTAGGGGCGGCAGATTAGGGGTTAATAAGTGTAATGTAGGTGTTGTTGGTGTCGGGGTGGCAGATTAGAGATTAATAAGTGTAATGTAGGTGTCGTCGATGTCAGGGGCAGCTGATTAGGGGTGTTTAGACTCAGGATTTATGTTAGGGTATTAGGTGTAAACATAACTTTTCTTTCCCCATAGGAATCAATGGGACTGCGTTACGGAGCTTTACGCTACTTTATTGCAGGTGTTAGGCTTTTTTTTAGCCGGCTCTCCCCATTGATTTTCTATGGGCAAATCGTGCACGAGCACGTAAAACCAGCTCAAAGCAGCGCTGGTATTTGGGTGCGGTATGGAGATCAATGGAGCTCAACGCTGCCATATTGCCTGCTACCGCCGGGTTTTTGCAAACATGTAATAGCAGCATTATAGCGAGGTGAGTGGTGGAAATAACTTGCAAGTTAGCACCGAGCCGCTCATGGCGCAAAACTCATAATCTAGCCGAGTAACTCCCTCTAGTAGTGAAAAACTGTCAAAATGCATTTAGATTAGAGGCAGCCTTCAAGGTCTAAGAAATTAGCATATGAACCTCCTAAATTTAGCTTTCAGCTAAGAATACCAAGAGAACAAAGCAAAATTGGTGATAAAAGTAAATTGGAAAGTTGTTTAAAATTACATGCCCTGTTTGAATCGTGAGAGTTTTTTGGGTCTTGACTGCCCCTTTAAGCCCAGCAAAAAACATTAGGCATATATAAATGTTTTACTGCTGCAGAAAAAGTAGTGCTTGGGTCTCCTTTTCATCAAAACAGGACAATTCTTAATCAAATGTCCATTATTACCACAATATAAACAGAGTTTAGACAGGAAACTGTGTTGCCGTTCTTCTGGAGATAACAAACTCTTTACATAGTTTAACATTCTGAGGCAAAAAGCTCCATATCAAATTTTCAACTCATACTTAGGTTCAGAAACAGAAAAAACCCTCAAAAGAAGGTTTGTTTAATAAATTCTGCCTGACTCCCTTCTCTCTCTTTTGTTAACTTAATCAATTTGATTAACTAGCTTTAGAGAACCAGGTAAACCAATACAGGCTAATTCATCCTTACATTCTTCAGACAGTACAATTCTAAACTGATCTGTTAATGCAGCCCCATTCCCCCTGTATAAACTCATAACAAAATCTAGCAATGTAGTCTTCAACAAGCTTTTTTTCCTGAGTTAGAAATCTAATAGAACTTTGTGCAGTAGCAACAAAAAATTAAGGCCTAGATTTGGAGTTTGGCGGTAGCCGTGAAAACCAGCGTTAGAGGCTCCTAACGCTGGTTTTAGGCTACCGCCGGTATTTGGAGTCACTCAAAAAAGGGTCTAACGCTCACTTTTCAGCCGCGACTTTTCCATACCGCAGATCCCCTTACGTCATTTGCGTATCCTATCTTTTCAATGGGATCTTTCTAACTCCGGTATTTAGAGTCGTGTCTGAAGTGAGCATTAGAAATCTAACGACAAAACTCCAGCCGCAGAAAAAAGTCAGTAGTTAAGAGCTTTCTGTGCTAACGCCGGTTCATAAAGCTCTTAACTACTGTGCTCTAAAGTACACTAACACCCATAAACTACCTATGTACCCCTAAACCGAGGTCCCCCCACATCGCCGCCACTCGATTAATTTTTTTTAACCCCTAATCTGCCGACCGCCACCTACGTTATACTTATGTACCCCTAATCTGCTGCCCCTAACACCGCCGACCCCTGTATTATATTTATTAACCCCTAACCTTCCCCCCACAACGTTGCCGCCAGCTACCTACAATAATTAACCCCTAATCTGCCGACCGCAAAGCGCCGCCACCTACATTATAGCTATGTACCCCTAATCTGCTGCCCCTAACACCGCTGACCCCTATATTATATTTATTAACCCCTAATCTGCCGCTCTCAACGTCGCCTCCACCTGCCTACACTTATTAACCCCTAATCTGCCGACCGGACCGCACCGCTATTATAATAAAGTTATTAACCCCTAATCCGCCTCACTAACCCTATAATAAATAGTATTAACCCCTAATCTGCCCTCCCTAACATCGCCGACACCTAACTTCAAACATTAACCCCTAATCTGCCGACCGGAGCTCACCGCTATTATAATAAATGTATTAACCCCTAAAGCTAAGTCTAACCCTAACACTAACACCCCCCTAAGTTAAATATAATTTAAATCTAAAGAAATTAATTAACTCTTCTTAAATAAATTATTCCTATTTAAAGATAAATACTTACCTGTAAAATAAATCCTAATATAGCTACAATATAAATCATAATTATATTATAGCTATTTTAGGATTTATATTTATTTTACAGGTAACTTTGTATTTATTTTAACCAGGTACAATAGCTATTAAATAGTTAAGAACTATTTAATAGCTAGCTAGTTAAAATAATTACAAAATTACATGTAAAATAAATCCTAACCTAAGTTACAATTAAACCTAACACTACACTATCAATAAATAAATTAAATACAATACCTATAATTATCTACAATTAAACCTAACACTACACTATCAATAAATAAATTAAATACAATTCCTACAAATAAATACAATGAAATAAACTAATTAAAGTACAAAAAATAAAAAAGAACTAAGTTACAAAAAATAAAAAAATATTTACAAACATTAGAAAAATATTACAACAATTTTAAACTAATTACACCTACTCTAAGCCCCCTAATAAAATAACAAAGCCCCCCAAAATAAAAAAATGCCCTACCCTATTCTAAATTACTTAAGTTCAAAGCTTTTTTACCTTACCAGCCCTGAACAGGGCCCTTTGCGGGGCATGCCCCAAGAAGTTCAGCTCTTTTGCCTGTAAAAAAAAAACATACAATACCCCCCCCAACATTACAACCCACCACCCACATACCCCTAATCTAACCCAAACCCCCCTTAAATAAACCTAACACTAAGCCCCTGAAGATCTTCCTACCTTATCTTCACCATACCAGGTTCACCGATCGATCCAGAAGAGCTCCTCCGATGTCCTGATCCAAGCCCAAGCGGGGGGCTGAAGAGGTCCATGATCCGGCTGAAGTCATCATCCAAGCGGGAGCTGAAGAGGTCCATGATCCGGCTGAAGTCTTCATCCAAGCGGGAGCTGAAGAGGTCCATGATCCGGCTGAAGTCTTCATCCAAGCGGGAGCTGAAGAGGTCCATGATCCGGATGAAGTCTTCTATCAACGGCATCTTCAATCTTCTTTCTTCGGGAGCCATCATCTTCCATCCGACGCGGAACATCCTCTTCTCCCGATGCCTACTAGCCGAATAACGGTTCCTTTAAATGACGTCATCCAAGATGGCGTCCCTCGAATTCTGATTGGCTGATAGGATTCTATCAGCCAATCGGAATTAAGGTAGGAATATTCTAATTGGCTGATGGAATCAGCCAATCAGAATCAGGTTCAATCCGATTGGCTGATCCGATCAGCCAATCAGATTGAGCTCGCATTCTATTGGCTGATCGGAACAGCCAATAGAATGCGAGCTCAATCTGATTGGCTGATTGAATCAGCCAATCGGATTGAACTTGATTCTGATTGGCTGATTCCATCAGCCAATCAGAATATTCCTACCTTAATTCCGATTGGCTGATAGAATCCTATCAGCCAATCGGAATTCGAGGGACGCCATCTTGGATGACGTCATTTAAAGGAACCGTCATACGGCTAATAGGCGTCGGGAGAAGAGGATGTTCCGCGTCGGATGGAAGATGATGGCTCCCGAAGAAAGAAGATTGAAGATGCCGTTGATAGAAGACTTCATCCGGATCATGGACCTCTTCAGCTCCCGCTTGGATGAAGACTTCAGCCGGATCATGGACCTCTTCAGCTCCCGCTTGGATGATGACTTCAGCCGGATCATGGACGTCTTCAGCCCCCCGCTTGGGCTTGGATCAGGACATCGGAGGAGCTCTTCTGGATCGATCGGTGAACCTGGTATGGTGAAGATAAGGTAAGAAGATCTTCAGGGGCTTAGTGTTAGGTTTATTTAAGGGGGGTTTGGGTTAGATTAGGGGTATGTGGGTGGTGGGTTGTAATGTTGGGGGGGTATTGTATGTTTTTTTTTACAGGCAAAAGAGCTGAACTTCTTGGGGCATGCCCCGCAAAGGGCCCTGTTCAGGGCTGGTAAGGTAAAAGAGCTTTGAACTTTAGTAATTTAGAATAGGGTAGGGCATTTTTTTATTTTGGGGGGCTTTGTTATTTTATTAGGGGGCTTAGAGTAGGTGTAATTAGTTTAAAATTGTTGTAATATTTTTCTAATGTTTGTAAATATTTTTTTATTTTTTGTAACTTAGTTCTTTTTTATTTTTTGTACTTTAGTTAGTTTATTTCATTGTATTTATTTGTAGGAATTGTATTTAATTTATTTATTGATAGTGTAGTGTTAGGTTTAATTGTAGATAATTATAGGTATTTTATTTAATTTATTTATTGATAGTGTAGTGTTAGGTTTAATTGTAACTTAGGTTAGGATTTATTTTACAGGTAAATTTGTAATTATTTTAACTATTTTAGCTATTAAATAGTTCTTAACTATTTAATAGCTATTGTACCTGGTTAAAATAAATACAAAGTTACCTGTAAAATAAATATTAATCCTAAAATAGCTATAATATAATTATAATTTATATTGTAGCTATATTAGGATTGATTTTACAGGTAAGTATTTAGCTTTAAATAGGAATAATTTATTTAAGAAGAGTTAATTAATTTTGTTAGATTTAAATTATATTTAACTTAGGGGGGTGTTAGTGTTAGGGTTAGACTTAGCTTTAGGGGTTAATACATTTATTAGAATAGCGGTGAGCTCCAGTCGGCAGATTAGGGGTTAATAATTGAAGTTAGGTGTCGGCGATGTTAGGGAGGGCAGATTAAGGGTTAATACTATTTATTATAGGGTTAGTGAGGCGGATTAGGGGTTAATAACTTTATAATAATAGCGGTGCGGTCCGCTCGGCAGATTAGGGGTTAATAAGTGTAGGCAGGTGGAGGCGACGTTGTGGGGGGCAGATTAGGGGTTAATAAATATAATATAGAGGTCGGCGGTGTTAGGGGCAGCAGATTAGGGGTACATAGGGATAATGTAAGTAGCGGCGGTTTACGGAGCGGCAGATTAGGGGTTAAAAATAATATGCAGGGGTCAGCGATAGCGGGGGCGGCAGAATAGGGGTTAATAAGTGTAAGGTTAGGGGTGTTTAGACTCGGGGTACATGTTAGAGTGTTAGGTGCAGACGTAGGAAGTGTTTCCCCATAGAAAATAATGGGGCTGCGTTAGGAGCTGAACGCGGCTTTTTTGCAGGTGTTAGGTTTTTTTTCAGCTCAAACAGCCCCATTGTTTCCTATGGGGGAATCGTGCACGAGCACGTTTTTGAGGCTGGCCGCGTCCGTAAGCAACTCTGGTATCGAGAGTTGAAGTTGCGTTAAATATGCTCTACGCTCCTTTTTTGGAGCCTAACGCAGCCATTCTGTGGACTCTCAATACCAGAGTTATTTTAAAGGTGCGGCCAGAAAAAAGCCAGCGTTAGATACGCGGGTCCTTACCGACAAAACTCTAAATCTAGCCGTAAAGAAATAAGAGTTCTAACTTTAAAAAAATCTGAATAAAACATTTTGGGTTTCAAAGAAAACTTTACCTCATAGGCCATAATTAAGGTTTTAATATTAAACTGATGCTAGTCCCCTTTAAATGTATCTGGCATAGTCAGATTCGGATCTACAGTAAAAAAGGCTGATTAAGACGGATTTGAAATGTTTGCAGTAGAGTGAGGTAGAAGAGGTTTTGCTTGCAAAAGGCTCAACAGGATTAAAATTAAAATACTGAAACAGCCTGGGCAATCTCTGCTCCATTCTTAGGCTTGTCTATTATGTAACAGACAGTGAACTGTTTTCCTGAGTCTTCACCAGCATCAGGTAGAATACTGCTGTTCCAGAATTAAACCATCTGGAATCAATGGCTGAGAGGCCCAACTCACCAAAAACCCTTACTGGGCCATTTTAAGTTACACACGGTAACCAAATAGAGGCTAGGAGTAAGAGAACAATGTTACTAAACTTAGTAGCTGAACTCTCTTATTAAGCAACACTTACAAAGAAAAAGAACAAATAAGTTCTAGAGAATGCAAAAGTAATTTTGTAAATCTAAATACCAACTGAAAAGATACCTTAGTTCAGTTTCACTGTCCAGATCAAGACAAACTGGCATAGGTGACTTAAATGCAGATCTCTTGAGAGCAGAGGCATCCAAGGTAAAAGCAATAGTGCAAATTAAATAGTCAGATACGCGTAAACTGCAAGTCACTATGTTAAGATAAAGAATAAGGAAATTCAGAGTCACACAATGCAGGTCAACGTCTAACATGGAAAAGCAGCACAAAATCATTTAACAAATGCAAAGTAAAAAAAAACCTAAAGTTAGATACCAAATCAGTTCAAAACAATGGGTTAATACAGAAGCAAAGTCAGGGCAAGCCAAAAACAAATCAAACCAGTATAGCCAAACAATAAACTGCCCGAGTAAGAAGTCAGAACACTCAAGCAGCATCATGCTGCAAACAGAAAGCTTATAAAGACTGCTACAATTAAGGCCTAATTGATCTTCTAGGCCTCCTTAAAAGTACATAATGCCTTACTGCAACAGGGACAGAAATCTCTCTCTTAGACAAATTCCTGTTATGATATACTACATCTGGTGGTAACATCTTCCATTCTAACAATAGACAATAACAGGCTGACCAACATTATTATTGTCCAAATATTTGTGTGAACTTCCACAGTGTAAATACAACAAAAGTGTCAAGGAAGAGCAAGAGATGACATGTCTATCCCAATACCATCTCCAACAAGATGCACTGAGCAGCACAGAGCGATTAACTCTATGAATTCTGAGAAGAATATTAGGGTGGCATGCTGGTAAGAGCAGAATGGAAAACAACAGTGAAGGTGTATATAGGTCTAACACTATCCACAGAAGTCATTGAACATTTTTAAGTCACTGTAAGTGTGGATCAGGTTTTTTACCTTGATAGGTGAGTGAGCCAGTTCCCTGGGACTGGTTCTGTTTTATTAGATTGTTTCTTGACTACATCTCCAATATTAGTTGCTTTTCTGGCAACATATTCCACTCTTTTGTCCAATTTGAATTTCAATGTGAAATCTCCATTTAGAACTGGTAGATATTTTCTTACTATATTGCAGATGGTGTAAAATTGTGTATTATAGTGGGTTATTGTTCTTATTGTTTAGGTTCATGTGTTTGTTCTTATTTTTATTATTCTTAGTGTTGTTGAGTAGACTTTGTCTATCTAGTCCGGCTACCTGTAGGCTGATTTTTTTGAGTACTGATTTGTTGTAATCCTTAGCTATCAGTTTCTTGGAGAATATGTTCGCTTCCTGTCTGTACAATTTTAATGTGGAACATTTTCTGCGTATGCAAAGGAATTGGCCTTTGGGTATGCCCTTTTCTCATATGCGATGCATGACAGGAATCTACTCTCAATATGGTGTTCCTATAGAGAGGTTTTCTGTAGTTGGAAGTAACTATGTTGTTATGTTCATCATGTTCCAGACATAAATCCAGATACTCTATACTTTTCACATTAGATTTATATGTAAATGACAAGCTGAGGTTGTTGCGATTGAGATGATCTATAAACTGTAGGGCAGATCATCAATAAGCATGCCATATGTTATAATGTTATGTTTGAGGAGACAACCATCCCCAAAGATGTGGCTGGATTAAAAATATCCCATATACAGATTAGTGTAGGAGGGGGCACATTTTTTCCCTATGGCCGTCCCTCATCTCTGGAGGTAGTATATCCCCTCAAACACAAAGTAATTATATGTTAGTAGGTACTTTGTTATCTCAATAAGAAATCTGATGATTCTATCTGGAAAGTTAGTATTGTACAACTGGAACAGCACTAACTGGTATCGGTGCTTGTGAAGACTGGAGAACTACCTATTTTCCCAAAAGTATAAAAGTATATCCAATAGTGTATAAATGTCCATAGCACCTTATAATTCCAATTCTTTATTAGGACAGATAAAAATAGAGCAATGTTTCGGGGGTTAATACCCCTTAATCATGCATGGGTTAAATGGCTTTTGTTCCAAACTTTTATACACTTAGTTTTTGTGCCAACTTTCAAATTTTCAAAATTTCATGCATCTATAAACCCACCTAGTGGTGGTTAACCATAATTACATTAAATCAAACTGATTATATATACATATCAATCTATATGGATATTAAAGTATCCAAACATACAATTTAATGTTGCTTATTGTTTCCACTTAATATGCATCTATTATTTACAGAAAAGAGATAATAATTACAAATATACAGACATATCATAGTTTCTATTTAAACCTTTGGGGACCAGGGTCTCCCGTTTGTGAATCCACTGTTTCTTTTTCTTTAAGTAATTTTTCCCTATCCAGACCATTCCTTTGTACACATATGTGATTAATAATTTGCCACCTCATCTGGCTTACACTGTGTCCCTTCTCTATAAAATGGCTAGAAACAGGAGCCTCTGAATTTCCACACCATATAGTAGAGCGGTGTTGGCTCATCTTCTCTCTAACTTTACGGGTTGTTTCCCCTAAATATACACAGGAACACGCAACACTTAATTAAATATATTACATGAGTTGTTTAAACTGTTTTCCATTATGTTGGTGATGGAAACATTTCCCTCTTATAATTGAGCTGCAACTCATGCAATTTAAACAGGGGTATGAAATCAAGGAAAATAAAGAGGAGTTGCAGAAATCAATGACCGCAGAGGAAGTCACCACCCTGGAAAAGCAGATAGAGGATAAAATCAAGGTTCAACAAACCAAAATAAAAGAAAAAAAAAGGCTAAAGTTCCTGAGAGATGAAGACGATTATCGGAAGGGATACATTTACAAATGGAGCTCCAGTAGCTATGGCAACCAGTATGCCAATGGAGCAAAAGGAAGATGCATGGCCAATCAACCATGATCACATCAAACATGTCAGAGAGGAGGGACTTTTGGATCATCCACGCAAGACAGCTCATCGGAGCAATCCTCTTCCCCTTTAGATCAGAGCGGGGAAGAAAGTACCACCGAGGGGCCCACAAACACGACAATCGGCGGAGGAAACAGTGGCATGATGATAAGGAGATAGCACAACAAAAAGAACAAAACACAGAACCGCAAGTAAACTGCTATGGGCAGGGTGACAGGACTCTTAACACGGTGGTTAATATCGCTAGCCATGAATTGACTGTACAAGAACAAGAGCTCCTTGATACAGGCTTATCATTCTGTCCTTTCTCTTTCACTAATTTCTTTGAGCTGGAAAAAGATCTGTATACATTGTTTCTTAACGTGGTTTGTAAATTGTGTATAATAAATATATAATATATAAATATGAGTAACATTATTCCAAGAGATAAGGGCACTAATTGGTCTTTAGCTGCGTTAGGGCATTCTAAAAAAAAAACAGCACATTTAACCCTAACATTAATGAGCACAGTATAAACACATACATAAAACTTGTAGAGAATGATGTGAGAAAACTTAAAAACCAGCATAAACAGAAAAAAACAAAAATGCAGGTGATTAAAAACTTCTCAGCAACTGATCAAATAGCTCTAAAATCACTAAAAAGTAATTCTAACCTAATTTTGAAAGGGGCAGACAAGGGAGGAGCCACTGTCATAATGGACAATAATTATTATAAAGGGGAAATAAACTCACAATTATAAGATCAAAGCACATATAAAAGTTTGAAATCTAATTCTTTAATTTATATACAAAAGGAAATTACACATATCCTGAAAAGAGCTTTGGATCAGGGTATTATTGATAAAAAATTAAAAGATTTTCTGTATATCAATAATCCTTGTATCCCTATATTTTATACAGTCCCAAAAATACACAAGGACAGCAAGAGGCCCCCCGGCAGACCCATTAGGGCATATTTATCAAGCTCTGTACGGAGCCGCTGCTCCATAACCTGTCCACCTGCTCTGAAGCGGTGGACAGAAATAAACCAGATCAAATATAATCCGGGTTTATTGACACCCCCTGCTAGCGGCCAATCTGCAGGGGGCGGTATTGCACCAGCAGTTCACAAGAAGTCTAATAGTATATGTACCTCTCTTTTGAATTTGTCTGTAGGATTGAAAGTGAGTTTTTGGTTTGTATTGATGTCTGCTAATTGAGAGTCTCTGATCTGTAATCTGATCTGTAATCTGATTTGTTAAGGACTACTATGGCCCCTCCCTTATCAGCTGGGTTGATGACTATCTTAGAATTGGTTTTGAAAATGTGTAATGTTTTTTTTTTCTCCTATTGTCAGGTTATCTATATTAATGGTTTGGATATCATTAATAGTGTAATGTAGTTGTGTTATTTCTTTTTCTACCAGATTTTGAAATATTTCTATGGGTTCACTCCTTCTGTGTACTGGGTAAAAATGTGATTTACATTTAAGTGGTGTGTCAATGAGTGGTTTAGATTTATGAGTACTTTCTTCTCTTAAAGTGGATGCCTGAAGTGAAATAAGATCATTAAGAGCACATAAATCTGTGAATTTGATACCTATATCTATATGTAAATTGTCAGAAAGTCTAACTCAGTGGATGACAGTGGAGGTGTAGATACTGCATGCAAAGAGCTGTGTGCTGTTCTATTACTAAATATACCTTCTTGGGCGATGTGTATGTCATTTTGTGCTTGTGTGGTAAAGTGTTTTTTCAAAGTGATTTTTCTAACCAGTGCATTAACATCAAGTATGGTAGAAAATTAGTCAAAATTAGTGGATGGTGGACCTTTATTCAAAAATGTAAATTCATGGTGTGTGAAAGGTGTGTCTAATAAGTTAAATGGACAGACAACACCAGATTTTTTGTTGTTTAAAAAGAAAGATAATCCCTTTATTACCCATTCCCCAGTTTTGCATAACTAACACTGTTATAGAAATACACTTTTTGCCTCTATGATTACCTTGTATCTAAGCCTCTGCAAACTGCCCCCTTGTTTTAGTTGTTTTGACAGATTTCCATTTTAGCCAATCAGTGCTCACTTCAGGGTAACTTTACATGCATGAGCTCAATGTTATCTATATGAAACACATGAACTTATGCCCTCTAGTGGTCAAAATGCATTCAGATTAGTTTTCAAGGTCTAAGAAATTAGCATATGAACCTCCTAGGTTTAGCTTTCAACTAAGAATACCAAAAGAACAAAGCAAAATTGTTGATAAAAGTAAATTGGAAAGTTGTTTAAAATTACATTCCCGATTTAAATCATGAAAGTTTTTTTTGGGCTTGACTGTCCCTTTAATTACTGCTTTTTTATCACTTTCTTTATCCTGCTTGGATAGCAGGGTGGTAAGTCCTTTTTTGGAGTACTACTGGTAATGGGAGTGTTAACTAAGGTAGTTAGTCTTGTTCTCCCTTGTGACATATCAGGGCTTTCAGGTTCCTCACTAGATCTGCTAGTGTGTGTTTGTATGTCCTCTTGATTAGAGGTATTTGCTGTGTTGTCAGTTTCAATACTGGAAAATGTTACTCTCTTAGAGTTGGGTTTATTGTAAGATAGATTTTTCCTTTTCTTACCCCTAGTATGGTGTTTAGATTTTTGTTGTATATTAGGTTTATTTTTTGCCAGGAATACACTATGTCGAGTTCATAATCCTTACTGTCCATTTGATATTTACTGACTTTTCTACTGGAGAGTAGTGTGTCTAAGTTTTGCATGGTCTCATCTAGTAGTTTCTTGTATT
The DNA here is from genome assembly GCF_027579735.1 of Bombina bombina. Taxonomy (NCBI): domain Eukaryota; kingdom Metazoa; phylum Chordata; class Amphibia; order Anura; family Bombinatoridae; genus Bombina; species Bombina bombina. The sequence goes on from NC_069500.1 coordinate 1,280,360,864, forward strand.
CTTTGTATTTTTGTGTCTTTTCAAAACTCTTGAAAGTGCTGACTTCCCCATCTATTTCTGTTAACAAAATGTCCCTTTCTTGTTTTTTGTGTTTCAATAGCTGTTGCATGAGAATAATGAAACAATTAGTTAAATTGTTGTTCCATTCTTCCATACAATCTGGTACGTTAATTGCAAAAGTATCTAAGACCTTAGCTTACTATACAATAATGGGACTGGGGAAAAATACTTTGATAACGCTCAAAAGTGTAGAACTGTTGTTCCCATTATTCAGTATATCTAAATTAGTATTTAGTTGAAAATAACACTTGTTAGGAACAGAAAACTGTAAGCAACCACATTCATAAGTCCCTTGTTCAGTACAATATTGTCCACTGTGTTATGGCCAAGACAGTATATGACCCAATCAGTCCATAAAGACAGTTCTTAGCAGGGCTGATTTTAAAGAGTCTTTGTGAAATGTCGTTGTAACGTGACTTAGTCCAGGGTTGCTGGATCGATATGAAAGTTACTTGTAAAGTGATCTGATTGTTGATCGTGTGAGCCTTTGTATAGGCTAATTAAGTAAAGATTTGTTCATAATTAAGTACTCACTGTGGGCTAGCAATGGTGTCCTAGAGCATGAGCTGTGTATGATTTCCTGTATCAGGTGGTAGATGTGTAGCCTTTGTGATGATAGAGACTCGACCTAGTGGTGGTGGTACAGGTACGGTGTCATTATATATTCTCAGGTTTCTGTTCATGAAGATAAGTTCTGTATTTGATACACAGACATTACACATTCAAAGGTTCCGGTTTATTGAGCTTGTTTCAGAATTTGGCTATGCCTAATCATTCATTTATTTAAACAACACTTTAAGCAGGTTTGTACCATATAATTCCATAAGGGAGATTATATTTATTACTTTTAAATAAATGCAACGCATTCCCATCTAGGAAGTAGAATATAATTAAAGTAATGACAATAGTAGACAATAGTAGTAATGACAAAGTATTAATAATCAAAATGTTACTGTATGTAAACAAGTTTAGTTTTAGAGTTAGTGGATCATAAGGCTTATATCACATCAGTCCATATTAACTACTTGTTGATCTTTTTAGACTTGGTAAAACCTTTTAAAACACAGTTACAAAGTTATATTGACTTAAGATAAATATTTAACCGAAAAGAGGCTACATGGTACAAATCAATTAAAACACATAATATAAATATTAATACTAATTTATATGAGCTACTTATTTGCTTAAAATGACACATTTGATGTGCATTTATCTATAACGGATTGTAAAACAGTAATAAAGTACAAATAAAACATTACATGCTCAAGTTAATTTAACCATTATCATAAATCTTCAACATAAATGTAATTTTGCTGTGTGCAATAATTTAGAGAAGCATTAGTAATGTTTATTATTTACCATAAAACTAAAAATAATAGTGAAAAACTCATTTTATGGATAAATATACAGTTTTATTAATATTTTAATATGATAACACATACACACAGGTTGTTCTTTTTTAGTTATTGTTACCATGGTTATGATTTTCATTATATTAATTGCATAATTATACTGTTAAATCAGAAATCATTAAATACTTTAGGAAGACTTTATATTTAATCTGGACCATTAAAACGAATGCCAAGAATATATATATTTTGCATTGAAAACTGTAGCATTTCAAGCTACCTGTATATGAAGATAATGAATATGCAAATGGCAACTTTTGTAAATCAAACAATTCAACACTATTTTATACTGATATATATATATATATATATATATATATATATATATATATATATATATATCAGCCAATCAAGCATCCCAATACAATGTGACAGTGTGCAAAAACCTCTACCTTATTGAAGCTGTGTACAAAGCAGTGTGTGCAGTGTACATTGTCCACATGCACTACCATAGTATGGGCTAATAATGCCGTCGTCCAAGTTTTAACGCACACCTATTACAAGTTGAAAGTAAATGTGTACTACCAAGCGCAATCTAAATTTGCGCTCATCTGGCTAGTGTGACTAATGACGTTGCGTAAAGGTTTAGGGCTAAAAATAAATGTTCACTAAAAACAACATAAATACAAATAAAATAAAGTGTTACTCTCATATAATTACTAGATAATAAAAATGATTCATATAAATAGTAATAAAATGTTTTTATAAGGGTTAAAAGGAATATGGTGAATATGACAAGGTGTTTGATTGGAAAGTGCTTTATTGTATGTATGTATCACCTAGATTACGAGTTTGTGTTTGTGTTTTAAGGCTGACAAAATGGCCTTTTCAGCGTTAAAACAGCAACGCAGCTATTGCGAGTCTTGTCGGTATAACTATACCGCAAGCCTTTTAGCCTCTCAAGCAACGTCAGTCCTGCACTCGAAAAAATGACGTTTTTGCATGGGATTTCCATTACAAGTTTTGCGATGAGACTAAAAAGCTTGCGTTACACCCTATACCGACACAATCCATTTTGCAATCTGAGTGCAGTAGTTATGAGTTTTACTCAACAAAACTGTTACACAAAACTCATAACTATACTGTTACAAAGTACACTAACACACATAAACTACCTATTAACCCCTAAACCGAGGCCCTCCCACATTGCAAACACTATTTTAATGTTATTAACCACCGATCTGCCGCTCCCGACATCGCCACCACTAATAAAATTGATTAACCCCTATTCCGTCGCTCCCCGACATCGTCACCACTATACTAAAGTTATTAACCCCTATTCTGCCGCTTCCCAACATCGCCGCCACTAAATAAAGTTATTAACCCCTAAACCTCTGGCCTCCCACATCACTACCACTAAATAAACTTATTAACCCCTAAACCGCCAGCCCCCCACATTGCCAAAAACTAAATTAAACTATTAACCCCTAAACCTAACAACCCCCTAACTTTAAATTAAAATAACAAGATCGCTATCTTAAAATAAATAAAAACTTACCTGGGAAATAAAAAAAAAAAACTAAATTTAAACTATAAATTAAACTAACATTACTATTATACTAAAATTAAAATAACTACAAATTAAATTATTAAATTACACATTAAAAAACCTAACCCTACTAAAAAAAGGAAATCTACAATTACAAAAAAATAAAAATACTAAAGTACAAAAAATAACAAACATTAATTATGAAAAATGACAAACTAAATTATCCAAAATAAAACAATTACACCTAATCTAATAGCCCTCCCAAAATAAAAATTAAATAAAAAAAACCTAGCCTACAATAAACTACCAATAGCCCTTAAAAGGGCTTTTTGTAGGGCATTGCCCTAAAGAAATCAGCTCTTTCCCCTGTAAAAAAAAATACAAAGACCCCCAACAGTAAAACCCAGCACCCAAAAAAAAAAAAACCTAACTCTAAAAAAAATCTAAGCTACCCATTGCCCCAAAAAGGGCATTTGTATGGGCATTGTCCTTAAAATGGTATTCAGCTCTTTTTCATTGCCCTTAAAAGGGCATTTAGCTCTTTTAAGAATGCCAAAAACCATAATCTAAAAAAAAAAACACCCAAAAAAAGTTTTAAAAAAAACTAACCCCCGATCCGCTTACAGTTTTTGAAGTCCGGACATCCATCCTCATCCAGGCGGCAAAGTCTTCATCCAGGTGGCAAGGTCTTCATCCATCCAGGCTTCTATCTTTATCCAGATGGCATCTTCTATCTTCATCCCGGCGGCGCGGAGCGAATCCATCCTGAAGACATCCTGCATGGAGCATCCTCTTCATACGGTCCCTTGCATTCCTATTGGCTGATTTGATCTTGGAAATTCAAATCAGCCAATAGGATGAGAGCTAATGCAATTTTATTGACTATTAAAATCAGTATATGCTCATAGACACACACACATATATATATATATATATATATATATATATATATATATAATGTAGTATAAATGGCACACACCATCCAGTCAGCACCCCGGTGCACTGCTAACAAACGTATACAGAGTCCTAAGGAACCAAACGCCTGGCTCCGGCGTATTGAGGTCCCCAAAGCAGGCACAGCACACAGGGATTTGAACAAATAAGCCTTTTACGTGAATAAACACAAGAAAAAACAAGGGCCTTGCCCAAACGTTTCAACTCTCACAGGAGCCTTTATCAATGGTGGCAGTGCAGATATAACTCACAATACACAAACCCAATACTTAAATACCCCATACAAACTACATAGATCAGTAGCAGCTGTTCTTAGAAGCAATCAGTCATCCGATCACCGCAAGATGGCATGCGTCAGTATTGTCGATGCTCCAAAATGACATCAACATCAGGCGCCAGTGGAAATCACCGACCACGTCACCAATTGCCATGGTGATGAAGTACACAATGCACCCGGTGGATAAATACCACAGTGTCAAACGAGCGATCGGGTTGGAGAAGACAGCTGATACTGAAAGCAAAGAAAAAATATATATACACATTACAATTCAACTAATCATAAGTATAAAAATCTCAAAATGCGAGTATATAGATGGCTATATGGCAAAGATAATACTCCCACATATGGACGTAGAAAACCCTATAACAGGACCAGATGTGTAAATTTGACAACAGTAGATAGCAGTGGAGGTGATTCCTCTGATAATGAGCCACAGACTACAATACATACACAACCCCAAATTGGGATGAGCACATGGTCAACACAGAAGCCCCCTTTACCCCAGGGCCCATATACAGAAGCATCAGGAGGGGGGGCGCAAAAGAAAGAACACATTAAAGAAGAACAAACAATAGTATACAACCTAAGCTCTAGGCCCCTTACAGGTGATGAACGTAAGGTTTCTTACAAAGTGTTATCCTTTGTACTCACTCCGAAATGTGATAAATTTGATTTACAAGTGGACATGGGAAGGTTCTAAAGACAACTCAAGTTGAAAGATTTTTTCAAAGAACAAGGGGATTATGTTGCTAAACCTTTTAAACCTACAAGTGTCTTTGAACCAACCAATACCCACACATCAATAAAAACCTTTCACCAGATATGTGCCTCTACCCTGACAGATATACATCAATATATTACACCAAATAGTGATCATTTAAATAAGGCTGAAAGGGATGCCATTAAATCCCTATCCTTTGATAGGAATAAAGTCATCAGACCTGCGGACAAGGGCGGGACCACTGTGGTCCTTGACTATACCAGCTATAGACAGGAGGCTCACAGGCAATTACTAGATGGGATTACCTACTGCAAGCTTGCTTTTAACCCCACCACTAAATATAAAATACAGATTGATGAGTTCTTGAGAATGGCCTGTTTGGCTAATGTCATAGATGAAGATGTTTTTGGTTTTCTTTCTGTGGACTATATGGTGTGTCCGGTTCTATATCTTCTACCGAAGATACATAAATCTCTGGAGAGCCCCATTGGCAGACCAATTGTCTCTGCCAAGGAGTCTCTCTTACAGTCTCTTGTGGAATATGTTGATTTCTTTTTACAGCCGGTTGTCCAGAACACCAAATCTTATTTAAAAGACTCATCTGAACTCATTGGTCTGATCAAGGGTTTGGACAGTGTACAGGACACAGACATCTTAGTCACAATGAATGTCGTGAGCCTGTACACTGTCATTCCCCATGCACATGGGATTGAAATGTTGAGACAAATGTTAATAACTCACACTATGTGGGACCCCAATTGAGTTTATTTTGCATTTGTTGGAATTCTGCTTGGAGAAATTTTTTTTTAGATTTGAACATGAATATTTTTTGCAGACCATGGGTACGTTGATGGGGTCTAATATGGCCCCATTGTATGCCAATATTTACATGGCTATGTATGAGCAGTTCAATATCTTCTCCAGGCAGAATCCCATCAGATTGATTGTACCATTGATACATCGACGATGTGTTTTTTATTTGAAGTGACACTTTAGATAGTTTACACATTTGGTTTGAGAGTTTGAATTCCTTAGATTCCACCATAAGGTTCAAAATGGAATGTGATAGTAACAAAATACACATAGAAATCTACAAGGTACAGATAGAAAATAGTTATAAGTTACACACTACTCTATTTTAGAAGACAACTGATAAGAACTCTATCTTACACTATAGTAGCTTCCATCCTAGATTTCAGCCTGATGGGGTCAGTTCTTCGCAGCTCCTGTGGGTCGTGCGTAATAACACGGATGACAACCACAAGAAGAGGCAACTGACAGAAATGTCATTATGTTTTCTCCAATGGGGATATCGATCTGAGTTAATTACAGAACAATGTAAAAAGGCAGAACAATGGACACAAGAAGCTCTAACTACTAGGAGACATACAAGTGTTGATGATAAACGCCTGAACTTCATTACTACCTACACTCTAGGTACTAAATTCCTGGCATCTACCATCAAGAAGAATTGGAACATATTGTCTGAGGATACCAGCCTCCTATTTTACAAAGCCCTACCACCTAGGTTGGTTTACAAGAGGGCAAATAACTTACGGGACCTTCTGGTAATCAATGATCCCATCCACTGTTATGACAAACAGACGTGACGTGGAAGCTGTGTAACAGCTTACTGGCAGGAAACTCTTCTCATTATCCTCATACAAATTAGCGGTTCACCATAAGACACAGGCTTATGTTCACCTCTGAATTTGTGGTGTATATCATCATCTGTCCTTGTTCTTTTTACTACTTTGGAAATACTGTGACATCCTTCCGGGAACAACTTGCCAATCATAAATCAGCAATATGGCAAGCACTGGAAAAAGGTCGCTCTGACCAGCCTGTCGCAAGGCATTTTCTGAAAGCATGTGATAAAGTAATTTCATAAAGAAAAAACTGAGAGGATGCGCTAATATTGAAAACAGTGATGTTAAATTGAACCCCTTGGTTACTGATTCTTGATATGTCTAATAAATAAACCCAATAATATAAATAATATTTAAATCTTAAAATATATATACCAACACAAAATCTTGGTGAGTAACCATATGTGCAATACAATATATATGGAATATATCAATATTGACAAATGTGAAAGTACAAAAACATATATATATAAAATATATATGTATTATCAGTGTCCAAATAACTGTCCAAATTCACATAAAGTGTCCAAATTCAACGATAAAAGGATATATTAATATAAGTGAGTTCCAGTGTTTGGCTTTGCTCCACTTGTGTCCACGGTGTGGTTGGTCAGGATATCTAGAAGGAGGAGAAGACAAGGGGCGCCAACATAGTGTAAATCGTGTAAAATGAGGAACAAACAAAATTGTAAGATAGATCTACTCAGTATTTATTTTGCTACGCATTTCTCAGTCCAATCGGACCGGATGAAACGGTCCTATTGGACTGAGAAATGTGTAGCAAAATAAATACTGAAGTTTTAAAAACCAAGACCCGGTTTTTGCATTATCTTTCAGCGACTTGCAGTTCCTTCTTTTTCAGTGGGACGTAGACTATTACTTTCCTTTGCACTGATGCTGTCAGTTTGTTTGAGGACAGGGCTCGATCGTGTGAGCAGCGTTCCTGGGAGAAATACCATAGTTGTTTGAACTCTCCTGTTGGTGATCCAGCACTTTCAATTTCACAGCCGTACTGATCATCATCTTCACCTTACAGGTCTCCCGGGTGAGACCTCCAGCGTACTGACTGCTGGACACTGAATGTCAGTCTGCCTGCATGCACCTAGTTCATTCAAGGTGCCACTCTGTTTGTGAGTAGATCTATCTTACAATTTTGTTTGTTCCTCATTTTACATGATTTACACTATGTTGGCGCCCCTTGTCTTCTCCTCCTTCTAGATTTTCTGAAAGCAGGACACTCAGTATCTATGTTGAGGTCAATTGTATTGATTATTCACTAATGATTTATGTCATAAATTAAGCATAATTATGCAATTTGCTAGAGGGTCCACTGGGGGCAGTGTGTAGAATTAATTTCCAGGCAGTGACATCATAGACCAGCCTACCTGATATAGTACCTCCCATGTTTAGAGTAAATTGGGGAACTTTGAAAAGGCTTGTCTCTTTCCACCATGAGCCAGCAAGGAGTAAAGACTGGAGTTGATGCTGGGCCCAGCTGGCAAGCTGGGCCCTGTAGCTTAGAATTTGTACTGTTGTGAGTATTGTTTTGATTCTTGTTTGTGTTTATTGTATTGTAATATGTTATCACTGTGTTGAGTATTGTTTCTGTCTTTTGTACTAGTATTGTTTTATTGTATTAACTTTTAATATGGATTGCCAAGTAAATTGTCAATTGATATTATACTGTTTCGTGTGTTTTTCTTCCACATATTCGACCATAAAACCAAGAACTAAAAAATATTAATGTTGTAATTCGGTTGCATATTAATTTATTTATTGATATTCATAAATTATTGATGCCTAACCTAATATTTGGCGGCGAGGATGGGATTATGCTTGAATATTGGAGAAAATACAAATGTCTGGCTTTAAAAGTTACAGTAACTTGTGTGTCTTTGTAGATGAATGAATGAAAGAAAGATGATGCATTGTACCCAGTTTTTATTATTTCTGCCTGTGCAAAGATATATCAAAT